>NW_026571541.1:8457316-8664816 GCF_026225935.1 Boleophthalmus pectinirostris | reverse complement strand
TTAGTGCTTCGCTCATTGATTCTGCAGAAATCTGTGGTGTTTTTCAGTCTGCTGTGATTTTTGAAGCAACCATATTTGTTCTGATACAAATCATGTGTGTTCCTGATTGACTAATACAGACTGGCGCCACAGAGTGCCTCCACTCAATTTCATTTCTCTCCAGGAATCAGAATACACTAGACAATTTGCGAGAACCCCGGAAGTTGTAGACTGCGTATCGGCCAATCAGCGAAGAGCTGAACCAAGCCGAGTTGCGACAGCAGACTGTATACATTATCCTCCTTTGAACTTCCTTTGTCAAATACAAACTTCGCATTTTTTATTGCACCTTTAATTTGCAAGTTCATCTCGCAGAAACAACAATGATTGTTGACAGACATGTTCACTCTCTGCTGTTGTGCCGGCAATTACTTGGACACCAGTGAGCTTTCTGGCACATTACATACGACACCACCAAATAGCAGCGATTCATTCATTTCTTGTATGTTTGATGTTGTGACACTGTTAATGTCTTTTTTAAACTTTATGAATGAAGTAAATACACAAATAAAGAAAGAAATTGCTAGATGTTGCAGTGTAGAATTGTATACACTGTAATAGAAAAGATCAGAGTTATAATTACTGACCTGTTATTTACAAGGTGTTATTTACAGCCGCCCTGTTTTGAGAGAATACACGTCTTTGCATATTTCACCTCATCTGCTCCAACCTTTTGACTGTTTGTTATTATTATTGTTATTATATTATTGTGCGGGTGCATCTCAGGTCTAGATTGAGTGTTGATTTGAATGTCAAATTTCCCATCTCGCCTTTCACCTCTCCACTTTAAATGAATCGTTTAGGCGCCTGTGTTATGTAACGCACCTCGTCCGCTCAGTGCCCCCTCCTCTGCCCCTCCTCTGCCCCTCCTCTGCCCCTCCTCTGCCCCCTCCTCTGCTCGCTGAGGTGATAAGCTGATTATTGGGATCACAGGACTACTGTCGCAAAGAGAGGGACGGAGAGAGGGGAAGGGAGAAGGGAAACTGGGATAGATAGAGCGGGAAAGATGGAAAGGGGAGAGAGATTTTAAGGTTAAGATAAATATATATAGAGAGAGACTAAGCGAGAGATGGAGGCAGGGAGAAAGAGAGAGAAAGAAATGGGAAATGAGATGGAAAGAGGGGTCGAGAGGGTAAGAAAGAGAGACTGACAAAGAGAAGGAGGTAGTTAGACATACGTAGAGAGTGAGGAGAGATGGAGGGAGGAAGAGCGGTAATAGAGATTGAGGAAAAGGGAGAAAAGGAGAGAGGAAGAGAGGAGGGAAAACATTGGAAGAGAGAGTGCGAGAAAAGGAAAGAAAGGGGGAGGGAGAGAGAGAAATAGAGAGAATAAGATGGACAGACATACAGAGAAAGAGAGATAGAGGACAAGATAGAAATAGACACAGAGTAAGAGAGAGATGGAGACAGGGAATGAGAGAGAGTGAGAGAGAGGGGGGGAAATGAGAGGGAAAGAGGGGTAGAGAGGGTAGGAAAGAGAGTAAGAAAAAGAGACTGAAGTGGAGAAAAGGAATAGATAGATACTGTACATCAATAGAAAGTGAGGAGAGATGGAGGGAGGAAGAGAGGTAGGAAAAGAAAAAGAGAGAAGAGAGAGGGAGAGGAAAAGGGAAAAAGAGAGAGAAGGAGGAAGTGAGAGGGAAAGACGTGTAGAGAGGGTACTGTACGTAGATAGAGAGAGTGAGGAGAGATGTAGGAAGGAAGAGAGGTAGCAAGAGAAAGAGGGAGAGGAAAAGGGAGAAAGAGAGAGACAGAGAGAAAAGGAGTCAGGAAGAGAGAGGAGAAAACACTGAAAGAGATACAGAGAAAAAGGAAAGATAGAGGGAGGGAGAGGGAAAGAAATAGAGAGAATGAGACTGAGAGACATACAAAGAAAGAGAGATAGATGGAGAGACAGAAAGAGACAGAGTAAGGGAGAGATGGAGGCAGGGAGAGAGAGAGAGAGAGAGACGGGGGAAGTGAGAGGGAAAGAGGGGTAGAGAGAGTAGGAAAGAGAAAAAGACAGAGACTGTACATGGATAGAGAGTAAGAAGAGATGGAGGGAGGAAGAGGGAGAAAGAGAGACGGAAAGAAGGAGAGAGGGACAAAGAGAAAAGGTGTGAGGATGCGAGAGGACAAAATATTAGAAGAGAGAGAGAGAAATGGAAAGATAGAGGGAGGAGAGAGAAACACATAGAGAGAATGAGATGGAGAGACATACAGAGAAAGAGAGATAGAAAAGGGGTGATAGAGAGAGACAGGGTCAAACCTAAAACCCTGATTGGTTTAACTGTCCTCTTTCATCCTGGGAGCCGCCAAAGCAACGATCAAATTTACATCTGTGAGCAAATCTGGTCTGGGTGAGGAATTATCTTGAACTTTATATGAGGATTAAACTGAATATGAACTTTCAATGATATTTTTGAATAAAACTGTGTTACATAATCATATATTCAAAATGGGAAAGGGGAAAGGGGACTGCTGGTGTCTGCGAGGGAGAGGTCACAGTGTGCTCAACATGAAAACCATTTAATATCTTATTTTATCTCATGGGCATGTACTGAAAATAAAAAGGTGCACTATGTAACTTTTCTGGTGGTCAAGTCCAGTATGGAATTCAACATGATATATATGTTTATATGTTGAATTACAGATGGTTTTATTGCTTAAATTACCTAATGCTCGATCAGTCAGTCCTTTCTACATTCAGAGTGTTCAAATCAACTCTCACAGAATCAATTTTAACATTTTCTCAGAGGCTATATGAGTCCAATCTGTTCTAGAGTTAATTTAACATTTTTACTGGACCAAAGTTCCTGTTCAACCCTGAAATCAAGTGTTATATTAATGTTTTGAGAGTAAACGGATAACACTTTGTAGGGTTATGCTGATTTGGCTAAACAACACACAGAGGTGTTTTAATTTTACACTTAGTTAATTTAAGACAAAATTTTGTTCAAAACTGGTTCAAACTTCCCTCATGGGAGGGAAGTGTTGGGTGGACACTAGACACTGGTGGAAGCTGAATTAACACTAGTTGAAGTTTAATTAACACTAGGGGAAGTTAAATTAACTTCAACAATATCAACTCTGGCAAATAACCCCAACTCAAACTCCCATTTAACTTTCAAATATAGTAAAAATAACACTTCTGTGATAAAAAAACAGCTCTGAAATATTTTACCCTCAAATTTGAACCCTCTACTTTTTACTATGTAGAGCGTGACAAACCGCTGTCCAAACTTGAGATGATCCAACCACAGCCGGTCCTTTGTATCACGTGTGTCTCAAATGCAGAAGACATCTCTTTTCCAGAATTCTTATGTTATCCATAACAAAATATATTACAGTACGTCTTTTATGTGAGACTCTTTACTCCTAAAGTGCAATATTTGTTTTTAGCAGAACAGCTGATTGATTAATCCATCTGTCAATCATACCCTCTGGAATAAGCGAGACAGGATGTGGTTCTAGACCCACTCATCTTTGTAAAGTTTTGTTAAAGTTTGTGGTTGTGGTTGGCCAGGTAGAATAATGCAGCAAATTTTTGATGCTTGCAAGTCGTGTATATTGAGGCTACGTTTACACATAGCCGGGTATATTGATATATGAATACTTCTCTCCCTCCGTTTTCCAAAGTAACATCATGCACATAGCATCATTTTCAAAAAAGTGTTCGTTTACATCAACCTGCATAGGTACGCCATCGAGCACCATCGTAACTACGCCACCTGGATTAGATTCAAAAGTGTAGCATTTATTTAATTACAGTTGTAAGTAAAAATACCTTGAAAAACCTGCATTACTGAGAGGGCTCGCTTCTCCATAGAGCTGTTAAAGAAGTGTCAAAATCATCGAGCTCATTGGTCTCTGGTCATGGATATGATCCATCAGCTGTGTGTGCAAATGCAAACACATGAAAAGTGTTTGTACCAGAAGAAATGTGACTGCTGCTTCGAATGCTTCTATGATCATCATCATAAGATCAGAAAAAAACACTGGTCACACTTTTGGTGCATCAGCTGCCTAAAAATCAGTTTATATCACAAAACGCCAAATCGTAGTTTTCCAGAATCTCCACTCTAGCCAGAGTTTTTAGTAAGATCAATTTTCAGAGGTGAATTTACCATTTGCATGTAAAAGATGGGTTACAAACGAATGTCTTTGTTTTTAAAAATACCCCTGTACGTGTAAACGGGGCCTGAGTAGAATATAGGACACTTATGAGCTTTAAGCCATGTTATAATGGTGTTACCTCATCAAAATCATACCTGGAGCTGTGTTTTTCCATGTTTGAGTAATCCTTTATTATTAGTCTGTCTACATCTCCAAAGCTCAAAGTGCCCTGCTCTACCTTGTGATGTCATGAAGTGGTAGATTTTCAAGTTCACACCTTACATTTTCCCTTAACTTCAGTATAGATTGGCAATTCCAGGACTGACATTATCCAAATGATTCTACTGAAGGTGTATGCAGTTTAAAAACACAATGGAGACCTTTCTGTTTTCTGTATGAGAGAAGAAGACAGCCTAAATATGCAGAGTTCGCATGTGTGAGTGAAACAAAACACAACTCACGTATGTTTGTGATGAGGAAACAACATTATAATAACACAGATAAGGAAACTGTGTGATATAGGACCTTTAAGATATGAGTCATGGTGCATTGCTTTTTAATGACTGACCTCTTGATGATTTCACGTTTACTTCACTTAATCCAGAAAGCGCCTATTACATCAGTATGGCATCATCTATATACTGTAACACATCCCCAAAGCTTTTAAAACGCTCCCATTAAACGTGAGATCAGCTTCCAGGAACATTCCCAGTTTGATGACGCGCTGTGTTCTAAGTGATTTCGCATTCTCACTCAATAAGCGAACTATTAGTAAAACCCCTTTGAGACAAGCTTGTTTTTCTTCATTTCTTCATTCATTTTTCATTCATGAATGTACCCTTTTCACAGTGTCACAGCGGGGTGAAAGCAGCTGCAGCTTATACAACTCAAAACTGAAAAAAAAGAAAAAAAAGAAGAAGATTTATACATTTAGAAATTATAAGAAAGATTGTGAGCTAAATTTAACCCAAGTTTATTGCCTGCAGCTGTGATTTCAATGTCAGTTTGTAAAGTGTGAAATGAGAAGATATATTTACATTGGCCATGACGATACTGATGTCACTGTTAAGGATTTCAGAAACCATACATGGATATATTGAGCTTCCTGTTTGCAGCTCATAGTCAGGACATTTAAAGGTTACAAAAAATGACTTGTGAACTTTAAGCCATGTTAGAATGTTGCCTCCTCAAAAACAGACCTGGAGTTGTGTTTTGTTTCATTCACACATGTTTGAGTAATCTTGCATTATTATCTGTCTACATTTCCAAAGCTCAAAATGCTCTATTCCACCTTGTGATATCATGAAGTGGGTGTTTTCAAGCTACCCTTTAGTTCAGTAGAAATGAGAAGTTCCATAGCTGAAAGCATCCAAATGATTCTAGTGAAGGTGTATGGAGTTTAAAAACACAGTAGAGACCTTCCTGTGTATAACCACATGACATCACAAGGTGGAACGTAGTGGTTTTTGTTTAAGAGAAAAACTGAGCCTCAATACACTACTGGTCAAAAGTTTTAGAACACCACACTTTTTCTAGTTTTTACTGTTTACTGTTGACCAAACGTATTCTAAACTTTTGATTCATGAAAGTGTCCACCTTTGGCAGATACAGTCGTCCCTCGCTAAATCGTAGTTCATGTTTTTTTTTTTTTCTTTCACAGCGTATGAACATGCATTGTGTTCCTCCCCCTGCGTCCTGCTAAGGGACTGTAGACCATTGTCATTCAGTCTCCTCCGTGTCTCCTGTACAGTAGAGAATGCGTTTCAGTTTGACAAATTTCCATAAATGTTCGATCGCTTAGTGTGATTCTGAAGTGCGCGATTGGGCAATTGCTGCGCTTACTTCCGTGAGGTGCGGAGCTCTCCGTTGGTCCTTTCTCCTGCTGTCACTTCCGAGCCCATCCCAACTGGTTCATTTTTGGTTCATTCCCGGTTTTGTCCTAGTTTAGCTCTGGTTTAGTCCTAGTTTAGTCCAATTTTAGTCCTGGTTTAGTCCCAGTTCAGTCCTGGTTTAGACCTGGGTTAGTCCTGTTTTAGTCATGGTTCAATCTGTGGCGTAGGCAACGCAAAAGTTTGATATAATCTCGGGTTAATGGGTGGGTGCGGTGCTGTACTGCGCAGGTGCGAGTCTCCAAAAATGGACCCGTGCAGGACTCTGCGCTGTAGGGCTCCATTACGGAATAAATGAATGTTCGGTTTGTTACATAAAGAAGGAGGAAAATAACATAAGGACGACAGAAGCAATAAGTTTTAAGAAGGATGCAAAAAGGGTTGTAACTGTCTGATGAAAGTGTATAAAGTGTGTGTTGAGGGGTTTTACAGCCTTAAAACGGGTATAATAATTGTAAAATATAAAGTTGTCTACTTCGTGGATTTCGCCTATCGCGGGTTATTTTTAGAACGTAACCCCCGCGATAAACGAGGGACCATTGTAGAACAGCTGAACACACTCGTGGGATTCTTTTTACAATAGAAATCAAATATTCTTCAGAAAGTTCTTCCCAAGTCTGTTGCTGAAATCCCCATAAATGTGTGGCACTTGTAGGTTGTTTGGCTTTCACTCTTCTGTCCAGTTCATCCCAAACCAGCTCGATGGGGTTTAAGTCTGGACACTGTGCTGGACACTCCATGTTTTCAAGCTCACCATCTTGTTCTTTTTTCCTGAGGTAGTTTTGGCAGAGCTTGGACTTGTGTTTTGTTTTTTTATCTTTTTTTGTCAACCTCTAGGTGTTCAGCTCTTAATTTTGTACCATTTCAAGCTCTTCATTGGACTCGCATGAGTAGAATTGCAAAAAATAACTGGAAAAATTAGGGTGTTTTAAAACTTTTGACCTGTAGTGTATGCAGAGTTTGTGTGTTAAACATGAAACAAAACACAACTTTGGATATCTATGTTTGCTTGCACTGTGTAACATTTCTGTAGAAAGGGGTTCTGTTTCCTGTTACAAATCACCAAAGGAAGTTCCTAGTTTGCAAATTGTGTTAACTGAAAATCTGATTCATTTTGTTTCCATGGAGATGTTATTGCTTTGTGAATGTTCCACAATATCACATTAAACATATATGTTTTGTTTAGTTACAGGTGTTTTAATTGCTTGAAAATACCTTGAGGAATATTGTGATAGTGAGCAGGGTCACCTCTCCATAGATCTGACCTAACTTGATGAGTCCTGACTATGGTCACCAGGAGGAGGCCAGTCTCTGAGGTCCTAGACAGTCCAGGACTAAACTAGGACTAACTCAGGACTAAAGCAGGACTAAATCAGAACTGAATCAGGACAAAGCCATGACTAAACCAGGACTAAACCATGATCTGAGATGCTTCGTGTGGCACAAACACGTCAGAGATGCATGTGAGGCTGTGGAGAAAGAAATTGACCATACTTTCTTACTGTGCCCTCTTTGTTACCTCTCACAGAAGTGATGCTGTCTCTTCACAAAATCCAGACTCTGATTTGTTTGGGTTTAAACTCCAGGTGCTGAGTGCTGCACTTATCTGGCTTTTAGCGCCTGCAGCTTCTGGGCCACACATTTTACAATCCACTTTTAACCCCTGCAGAACATGGTTACTCTGGCTCTTTCTTAGGGGTTTGGGTTGTATTTGTAAAGATTGACAACATCAATCTTGTACTGTGGAGAAGTTACTGCTTTGACTGCAATGCTCAATAGTAAAGTAAACTTACAGTACCTCTATATAATTTATTTCATGACAGGTGATTTTTTTTTATTGACAAAAATGTCTTGAAAAGTCACTTCCTCTCAAATCTGACCAAGGACTTGCCTGCTGTGTCACCAGCTTGTCTCCATAGAGTTAATGCCATACTCACATTTCCCCTTTGAACAGGTGCCAGACACTCCACCAGAAAAGTTCCATAGTGCAACTTTAAAACAGTTGTAAGAGTAAAAAGACAACAGTGTCTTTTGAACATATATCCATGATTTTCTGAGTGACAAAAACTAGTACAGTTACCATGACAATTAACAATTTAAAAATATTGTGTATTTTAAATGGGACCTGTGAACAGAAAGCTGACGTCCATGAATTGTCAGAGGCCAGTAAGTCAAGGTCGGTGGTTCAGCTCCATCCACTACAACGCATGCTGCCATTGTGTCCATGGGCAAAACACCTTCAGTATTTGTATACGGTGCTGTATGGCAGTCAGTGTAAATGGTTGAAATGTCCCTTAATAGAGCTTTTCTGATCAAGATGAAGGCTTGTGTTATGTAGCAGCTGTTTTCAAGGTTGATTTAGGTCCACACTAGTATGTATTCGAATCGTTTTCGTTGAGGATGCAGTGTTCGTCCACACTAATCCGATTGAAAACGGTGAAACTATCTGGTGCCACCAGCGCCCATGAATTCATCTGAGTACGGATCTGATCTGGCACCATGTGGATGCCTGAAAATGCTGATGTAGGTCTATGCACCTCGAAGTAGCTAATTCACCTCCAAAACGCTAAGAGGTTAGCATATATATATATATATATATATATATATATATATATATATATATATATATATATATATATATATATATATATATATATATATATATATATATATATATATATATATATATATATATATATATATATATACCATATATATATATATATATATATATATATATATATATATATATATATATATATCATCTCCAGTGCGATAGAAGCACAGAACAGACTCACCATTAGCAGAACACCCCTCTGTCACAGAAAGAACATATAATCCACTGAGTCATGTCCTTTAATCTGACAGAAGCTGAACCAACTGATAAGGAAGGATTGTGGACACAGAAATGAAGTGTCTGGACACAGATCGTTTCCGATATGGTGATATGGTGATATGGTGATATGGTAATACGGTGATACGCGGATTCGTTTCAGTGTAAACAGGGTCTTAAATGAGAGATGGGCCACTGAAGATAATTTCTTTTCCCAACAGATCTTATCTTGAAATGGGGTTTGAGTCGAAGTACAGTGAATTCGTCAAGCAAGTTATACTGTACATTTAAGGAAATATACTTCATTAATAAGTAGTGTACTGTTGTTGTATGGATTATTTATGAAGCTCAACAGTGATTGCCTGTTCTGGTTCTAGAAGTAAATTTTTAGTAAAGGCCAGAAGGTCAATAGCCAGGCTGGCGCCACCTAGTGCCTCCACTCAATTTCATTTCTCTAAAGCGACTAGTTCAGGAATCAGAATACACTAGACCAGGCATGTCCAAACTATGACCAGGGGCCAAATGCGGCCCTCAGACAAATTTTTCTTGGCCCTCAGACTTCCAGGTGAATTGGCCCAATTTACCTTGTAAATTAGCAGTGATTGGCTACATAAAAAAGTACCCACCTACCGTCGAGCGAATGAACCCTAATGCTGCAAGGTCACTTTAGTTAGTAAATCAAGGCCGATCCGTTCACTTGCATCCGCTGCAATACATGCTGCTATTGTGTCTATGGGCAAAACACCTCCAGTTTTACCTCCAGTATTTGTGTACACTGCTGCATGAAGGTCATTGTAAATGTTTGAAATGTTCTTTAATAATGCTTTAAGTGTCCAACAACTTAAAGAAAAATACTATATAAACATGTAATTATTAGAGATGGGAATCATTAAGAAGTTGCCGACACGATACATAAGTTGATAGAGTGAGCTTTCAATTCGATATGGTTTGATACAATATATTTCAAATTAATTTGATACAGTTCAATAAAAAATAAAGGCTAAATCATGGCTAAAAGTCTTTGTTAAACCACTTCTTGTGCCAAGTTAATATGAAACACACTGATTTTAATCCTCAAAACAGTGAATATGTCAAATAAATGGCATAAATGAGTTTCCAAGCAACAAAACTGCAACTGTAACAAAAGAATTTAGTAAAATATACCAAAAAATACTCTTGGCAATATATCAATAAAGCAGCCCACGATATCAATACTGTGTCATCACACTAAACAATACAATATATTTCAGCATTTTTGCACACCCCTAGTAATTATTATAGAGTTCTCCCATTTACCTCATAAGGAAAAATAGAAGACACATTAAATGCATTAATGTCTAGATTCCCCATGATGCAGAGGGAGGCTGACAGCAAGTGCATACAATTACCATTCACCCCTTTGTTCTTGGGTCTATGCAGGAGCTTAATTAGCTTACGTACAGTGTGTGGGCTCTATTTGGTCAAATGAGTTATTATTCAGCCTGCCTACACTGACTCTGCACTGCACTGCGCTGCTTTAAACGGTATATTTCCATGCTGCTGGGGTAGAGCCTGCAGAATATATGTTATATGGTGTGACATGCTATCTGGTCCTGTTGTGAGGACGAACCGGAGAAGACAAATTTATAGGACAAAAACTATCAACCATCCAAGAGTCACTGATGTGGTGAGAATGCTCTGAGAGGGCTGCACCAAACACAATAAAGCATCATGTTTTTTGACCCAAAGAATATGCAATAAATAAGTAAACAATATTGGACATAAAACTAGTCTGACTCATCTCTACTCTACTTGTCGTTGCAGAAAGCCCTATATTTTCTGTTAAAAAATATCAATATTGCAATACTGGATGACGAAATAACAGATTTAGCAAGAAACGAGGGTCTACTGAGGGTACTACTACGGTACTACTACTACTTCAATAATTATAAAAATTTCAAAAAGGCTGATTTCTTTTCACGAATTTCCACATTAAGTCCTAAATTATCTTTGTTTTGGTCTTGGATTAATCTCTGTCAATTCTTTCGACTTTGACTTAAATGCTCAATCTTGCTTGTATTTAAAAAAGTTTGAAATATTGTAAACATATTATATTACTAAATGGTTATAGATAAAATTTCAATTTTTTTTCAGTCATTTGGTAAACTATCTGAAGACAAATATGTGAGCTACAATTTCCTTCAAACATTTAAGGCAACACTTATTAATAACAGCTTTAATAGCCTTAATAAAACATGAAGAAAGACTTTAATTAATAATAAACACATACTAGTAGTTTACAAAGTATTAGAAAGTGCTTAATTAAAGGGTGACACTTAGTAGTTAGGGTTGGTATTAATTACAAAACCTGAATCCTTCAAGAAACTATTTGTTCATCGTGAATTAAAGGTGCACTGAGTAACATTTCTAGTGGAGGGTCAGCCACCTGCTTGTCCCCAATGTCCCCAATATTATCTAGAACAGGTCACCCCCAAGGACTACATGAGTCACCCGCAGGCTGGTTTGAAAAACAGCAACCCTAACCCCTAACCCTAACTCATTAGTGAGCTGCATCTAAAATTTAATTTTATTTGGTTGTTGTTCTTTTTTAATCACCCTTGCATTTATATAGATTTTAAAATGACAATATCTTAAAAATATGTTCACTTTACATGAAGTTTAGACAAGTGATTTAGATGAGTGAGCTGTTTTTTTTATTCAGCAATTACAGTTTATGCAAATAAGCCATGCAGTTTTAAGTTTTGTTTCGGGAAACATTAAACAAATGTGTCAAAGCTTGTTAAACACATTATAATCTTAAACTGGCTGATGTGGTTCTTTAGTGGTTATGGTTTATATGTTGTAAAGTCGAGTATATATGCAAAAGATTGTAATCTGCTACAGTGTAGAATTTGTACAATAGTGTATAGAAATGTGAACCTGTGCAGTGGATTGTGCAATCCCTCATAGCTCCTTACCACTGGTTAGAACTTCCCAAGCTTCCTATGCTGAAGGAGCTCATGGTTGTTTGTATATTTCCTGGTTTATTAAATACATAATTTTTGCACTTATGCATTTGTAAGATTATGTCAAGAAACCGGGATAGTGCATTTATACCCGGGATACTGATGTGCATGTAAACACACTCACAGAAGCAATAAAGATAACTGCAAACACTGTGCTGAAAAATGTAACAATTACTGACATTAATAAAGTTAAAGTGCTGAATATTGATATCTGTTTCCCAGCTTGTTGTCATTGTTGATACTTATTGAGATAAATCATTAACGTGATTAGTGTCTTCACAAAGTTGATTATCATGAATCATTATTAATAATTTATGACTAAAGGCAAACTGAGCAAATGTGTTATTTCAGAAGAGTGTATCAAACTGGGAGCCCTTCGTATGTACCCATGAAGCAGCTCTCTGTTTCAAAAAGGTGGTGACCCCTGATCTAGAATATTGTACAATATACTGTAGAATAAACTTATGTATCACAAGGGAGGCAAGCGGTTACAGCACTACGCTATATTACAACTCAGATCTGTGGAGAGTCACCCCTATTCACAGAAGGAATTATTGTATTTTTGAGCAATAGAAACACCAGTATTGAATAAATGCAAGATGGATATGGTCAAAGTCATAGGCAAAGCAACAAGATCGCCATAGTAACAAGCAGGTGGCTGACGCTCCACCAGAAAAGTCGCGCAGTGCACCTTTTGTGGTTTTGTGTTTATGTTTTTTAAGTGTTACTCATTTACATTTCAGTATATTTAAATTTTGAATAATATTAGACTACACATCCCATATTCGGCTTTATAATGTCGTGTCCTGGTATAATAAACAGACTCTCTCCTGTATCAGTCCCTGTCCTCCGCACGCCTCCTTTTCCTCCTTTAATCATCCTCCTCTTTCTCATTTATTCCTCTGACATACCCATAATATCCGCTCATCCCCCCCTTCACCCGCCGCTGCTCCCTATACTACACTGCTAAATCTTAGTCACACAGCCTTGAAGTCACGTTGCCATATACTAAATTACAAAAAACTTACATTGTCCAAGCTCCAATCCTGCCCTTCATTTATGTTTTATTTTTTTTGCTCCTTCCATGCGTGCCATCAGAGGGTTTATCATATATAGAAGCGTGCAGAGTGGAAACTAATTAAAGGATCATAGTTAATACATGGGCCGCTCAAGATTCCTCTGTCACGCATGTAGTGAGCAGAAGGAGCCGGCCCTCGTGTGTGAAGATTTACAAGCAGCGCCTTTTGAAATATCGTTTTTCTGATCAAGATGAAGGCTTGTGTTACATAACAGCTGTCTTCAGGGTTGATTTATGATAGATGAGAGATGGGCCGTTGAAGATAATTTCCTTTCCCAACAGATCTTATCTTGAAGTGGGTTTTGAATCGAAGTACAGTGCGTTTGTTAAGAGATGTACTGTACATTCGTGGAAATATTCGTGATTAAAAAGTGGTCTTGTTCTGTTTGAGGAAGTACATTTTCCATTCACTTTTCAAAGATTTCAAATACTAAAGGTGCATTGTGTAACTTTACTGGTGGAGGGTCCGTCACTTGCTTCTTTCTATGGATATTTCATTGCTCCACCTGGAATTTTCCACAGATTTACCTTACATTTACCCAATTACAGGTGATTTTGTATCTCAAAAATATCAAGAAAAACAGACACTGTGACTGTGAGCAGGGTCGCCTCTTCACAAATTTGACTTGTATCTTGGTCTGGTTTGGTCTCCATGAAGATAGAAAGGTTTAATACCATACTGTGAAACATTCCAGACAAAGCATTAACAATTCCATGGAGAAAAGCATTTGACAGACCCTCCACCAAAAAAGTTACACAAAGCACCTTTAAGAGTTCAAAGATGTCTAACTCATACCTAACTCATAACTGTAATGTGGTTGTTTTAAGTCTAAAAAACACATTTAAAAGACAAGATTCGGTGAAATGCTTTAATAAAATGATAATATTTCAGATAGATTTTAAATAAAAAAGTAGGTCATGTGATCATTAAAGCTGATTAGCCCTGAGCAAGCTTTTAAACATTTATTTTTTTAGCCTGATTCATCAGCCGGTTTCACTTCATGGAAACCGTCTGACCTCACAGCATTAGGATTCGTTCGCTTGACGGTAGGCAGGTACTTTTTTATTTAACCAATCGCTGCAATTTGGTCGGGACATATGTAATGTGCCAAATCCAGTAGGAAGAAGGGCAATAATGTCTTTCCCCTTGATAAAATTCACCAAACATTCGCTTTAAATCCTTGATCTCGGGAATCTTTGCCAACACAGAATATATGGCTTCATCTACATCCATCTCGACCACTTTGTTTACTGTTGTGCTGTACCACAAAAGGGACCCAGTCATGGCTTCACAACTCTTCGCTGATTGGCCGGTTCGCGGTCTACAACTTCTGGACCTCTTGCAAACCATCGCATGTATTCTGATTCCTGACTTTCATCCCGTAATCAGAAGGTGCATGGGTGCTCACTACAGGAAACGATTTTGTTTGTGAGAACTATGAGTTCTATTTAAATACTTTCTTCCTCCTTGCCTTAGATCCAGAGCACACACTTCTTCAATACTCTATGAAGATGTGAGTCTGGTCATAGGTCAGTCTCCCTGTTTTCAGATGGCCGTGATTGACAGGTGGATTAGCCAATCAAGAACACACATGGTTTATTTAGACATAGATTTAGATTTAGCCTTAGACAAACTTTATTGATCCACAAGGGAAATGACTTGGACACAGTAACTCACACATCACATTATATTATAATAACAAAGAGTAAAAAATATAAGTGGTAATAATACATTTTAAATAAGTAGCAAAAATGTTAGCAAGAGGCTGGTGTCAAATAAGGCATAATTATATAAATGTATATGTACAAGTCAAAATAAAATTGAAAGTAAGTAATAAAAATATCTCAGCTACAGTATATACAAGAGGTCGTAAGGTCATAGTGTAAATGACTATGATCAATGAGCTCCTTCTCTCATGTGCGTCACTGAAAAAAACAAATCAAATTGCATGATCACGTTTGACCGAGCTTGAGATACGACAGTGGGTGTGGGGACCAGACTCCTATTGATCTATATAAAAATACTGAAATCATTCTGGGTATATAATTGCCAGGCAAACACAATTTGAAAATCAGTTACTCCAGCTCTAAGCGCGTTGAGTGTGCACTGTCCACAGCGGTGCAGTTACAGTACAGTACAGCTCTCTGCTCTATACTCCATCCTTTATGTCATGTTTCATCTATGTGACTTTTATAAATGTCTTTCTTACTGGACTTTGATTCATTGGGGCTGTAATTGACCTTCCCCTGTCCTCACTTCCTCCTTATCGCCACAGCGTCCATCCGGAGCTCATCCCTCTTCTGCTCAGGGTCAAACAGTTTATGAGCAGCACGACTAATGCATTTACTTTGGCTTATTCTTTACTGTGACTGTGGCTGCATTCATTAAAACTCCCGTACCTGATTTCACTGTCTTATAAACGTGAAAGACAATGCATTTAACAGTTAACCTTATTCTGACCACTTTAATCATTCACCCGCAATGAGTTTCTAAAAGCAAATAGCAACTTGTATTCTCTGATCTCTATTATAATCTTGTTTCCTCATCAAAAACTTGCCTGGAGTTGTGTTTTGTTTCATTCACACATGTTTAACCCATAAACCTTGCATATTTAGTTCTTCTCTAAAACAGAAAACACTCTGTTCAACCTTGTGATGTCATGTGGTAATACAGGAAGTGCTCTACTGTGTTTTTAAACACCATACACCTTCACTGAAATCATTTGGATAAATTCAGACCAGGAATTGCCAAACTCTGCTACAAAATGTAAAAGGTAGCTGTTAACTTGAAAACTACCTCTTTATGGCAGTTAGGGTTAGGGTTGATTTCGGGTGTTTCTATTGCTCAAAAATACAATGATTCCACAGATCTGAAATGTAATGTAATGTTGTGCTGTAACCTGCTTGTCTCTCTTGTGATAGATAGGTTTAATCTATATTGTAGAATATTCTAGATAACATAATAACACTGGAGAAAAGCAAGTGGTGGACCCTCCACTAGAAATGTTACGCAGTGCACCTTTAATTCACAATGAACAAATAGTATCTTGAGGGATTCAGTTTAGTAATTAATATCAACTCTAAGTACTAATTTTAACCCTTTAAGTAAGTACTTTCTAAGATTTTGCAAATGACTAGTATGTGTTCATTATTAATTAAGTCTTTCTTCATGTTTTATTAAGACTATTAAATCTGTTATTAATATGTGTTGCCTTAAACTGTCGAAGGAAAGGGTAGCTCACATATGACTATTTTGTCTTCAGACAGTTTACCAAATGACTGAAAAAAAATTGCCGTTTTAACTGTATCCATTTTAAGGTTAGGGTTACACAAGGTGGATCAGACCATTTTGAGTTTTGGAGATTTAGACATCCTAATAATCCAGGATTACTCAAACATGAATGTATGAAACAAAACACAATTCTGGGTATGTTTTTGATGAGGCAGCAACATTCTAACATGATGTAAAACTCACATGAGTCAATTTTGCGTATTATAGGACCTTTAAATTGTAATATGAGAACCGTTTAAAGCATTACCTTATGACTAAAGCATATATGTATTTTTTTATTATTAATTTTTATTAACCCAAAACATGCTACATAGGTCTCCAGGAAGAAAAGCTGATAAATAAATACAATCAAAATACAATCAATGATCCTGCCCAAGGACAGCAGATGGAAATTTGCACTGGGGCTACAACCTGGTACAATGCATCTCTCCTGTTAAGGTTAATGTGGATTGCGCAATGTCCCTGTCACATTAAATAAAATAAACTGTTATTTACTAAGTATTTATTAGACCCAAGGATGTATACCCACAACCTTGCTGCACTGCCATAAACCATTCACAATGAACACTATGTACTGAGTTCTAACACAGGCATGTTAAACTCCAATGATAACCGGATATAAAAACGCAATCTAAGCTAACTCGATTATTAATGGCATGTTACATAATTGACAGTATCATGAATGGTCTCTGCATCCGAGAGTTCACAGCGAATGCTCTTTGACCCCCATCACTCACCATCTGTCTGGACTCACTCCGGGCTAACTCTGCACAACTGCACAATATTAATGTCCGCATGAGGGGAAATGAGTTGAATGTGGAATATCTCTACTTAAAAGTATTATATTACACAAAATGGATTCTGGTGAGCTTTAAGACATGTTATTATGTGTGTTGTTTCATTCACACATGCTATTATTAGTCTGTCTATATCTCCAAAACTCAAAATGCTCCTTTTACCTTTTGTTTAGAGATTGGCAATTCCAGGGCTGAGATTATCCAAATAATTCTAGTGAAGGTGTAGGATGTTTTAAAACACAGAGGAGCACTTTCTGCATTACCACATGACAAAAGCATGTTTTTCTTTTTATGCAACTTACGCTGGTGCCTTAACTTCTTGGGTTCTTTTGAAAAACAGTACAGTAAAGTATATTTACCTTGCTGACATGTTTCGGCTGCTGCTGCATCTTCAGAACTGTCACCGGTGTTGGTGGTGACGTGTCGCATATCAGCTGTTGTTATTTCCTGTAGGCGTGTTCTTTGGAGGAGGGTGTCCCAGGTGTGTGAAAGGAGGAACGCTCACGGTTAATGTTGTCCGTGCCTCGTTTTCTGATTTCAGTGTCCTCCCTGATCCAGTGTTTGAACTTGTTGTTTTCCAGTCCAGTGACCTGTGTCCCATCCCAATCCATAATGTGCTTATTTCTTTTACAGTGCTCCGATATGGCGGATTTTAGGTTTTCCTGTTCTGCTTTGTCTTTACTGTATTGTCTTTTAAAAAATCCAAGAAGTTAAAGCACATAAGAAGACAAAATGAACATCTTTGGTTTGAGCTGGTGCTGTCTCCTTGTCTTTGTAGGGATAGGTAAGTTTAATGAAACACTGTGGAACATTCCAGGCAAAGCAACAAAATATCTACAGAGACACACAGGTGGTGAGCTTTTCATCAGAAAAAAAAAAAGAAAAAATGCACAGTGTTTTATAAGGACGATTACAGGAAATAATAAGGAAAAATGTTAATAATAGGAAAGTAAAGGTGAGTGCTTTATACTGGGCGTACACTATGCAATTTTTGGCCCTTTTTGAGGCGATTTTTCACTCATGCGACAGTTTTTGGCATCGGACCGAGCATTGGCTTAATCATGTGTCGTGCTTTGTGTAGTATACATGGGGTAACAAGAACTGGTTAATACCTCATGACCAGCTCCTGATCGGCAGTCGCAGGTCGCAAGTATATCAAACCTGTTTGAAATTCAGTCGCCTCTCGTGAGGGTTTCGCTCTTGTTGAAGTAGTTCGTATAGTGTGAGGACTTGAATCTTGAGCTGTGAACGTTTCAACCCTGCGACTTAGTCTTATTTATTATTTCTTATTTTATTAATTTGTAAAGGGACAGCACATAAGAACATTAAAAATATAAATATGTAAAGATTATAGCCAGCGTAGCTAATTTCCATCTTCAGTCCCTCGGCAGGTTGATGTGAAATCATCTACAGGACAGAGAAAAGTACAATCAACAACAATCACACAAAAGTACATAAAACCAGCACACTCTCTATACATACGACACTCTTATTATACATACAAATTAATTTCAAACAGTTCATTTGAAGTTCAAAGTCAAGAGTTTAAGAGTTAAACCAAGTCGTACAGTTTGAGCTGGGGCTGAGTGAAATGATCGAAAATATCGCACAGTGTCTGTCCAGCATTAGTCAGAGGTGCTACAAAGACTCAAGGCTGCAGAGGTCAATGAATTATGACAATGTAGCTTGGAAAAAAGATACAGAAACTATAGTTGGAAATATGAAAATAAAGAATATTAATACATCTCCCATGGTTTATTGTTTTGAATGTAATATTTCTTGCAGTGTGGTTGTGTTTGTGTCTCTGGGCTATGGGGGATAGTGGTGGCAGACTGGCCCAGCTCTGTCCTTGCTCGTGGCTCCTTTGTGTCCTCGGTGATTCAAAGCGCTGGAAGGCTGAGCTAGCATATGCTAACCCAGACAGCAGAGTAAAAGTCAAGTGTGGAGCTGTCCCCCGAAGAGACCGCTCCATGTGGTTACAATGACGAGCTAATTCGCGTCCTTTGGGGTGACATGTTTTAGGGTCTGAGATGCTGGCACGCTATGTGAAAATGACAGGTTTGTTTTTTCTTAACTGCGGGGTTGGTAAGAAAGTGTTTTGTCAATGATGGGCACTGTTGAAATCTTCTCTACATTGATACTGAGATACTTTATTGATCCCAAGGGAAATTTTGCTGCAGCCACATTTCCGCTGTTCTTTCAGTGGCCTTTGTGGCTCAGTCAAAGATCTCAATGCAGTTTAACCGAAGAATTGGTCAGGTAGAGTCAGCAGATCTGTGTCAGGGCAGTTTGAGGAGAGGAAGTGTACCCAGGACAAAAGTGCTCCTGCTCTGTGTCCTGTAGCGTCCAGAGGGAAACAGGTGAACACAAAAAGAAAGGCCTTATTCTTACTTCACTCTGGTGTTTCAGTTGGGGATAAAATGGTCCATTACATCATACTTCAGCTAATGCCTGTAAAAATTAGTGTACTAGTGTGTCCCAGGGTAGTGTGTAATGACTGTCTTGTGATGTCATGTAGTGGTACGTTTCAAGTTAACTCCTACCTTTTGCCTTTTGTTCAGCTGGGTAATTCCAGGGTTGGGGTTATTTATGGAATTTTTCGCCTTTGGTATCGCTCTTTACATACAACTACCGTATTTTTGGACTACAAGGCACACCAGATTATAATATGCAATATCAATAATGTTGAATTCTGTCATCTATTTTCATACATATGACGCATTAAGTGAAACAAACGGATGACACTTGAGACTGATCCTTAGTGCAGACATCCACGATCCATCAGCAGATCATGATGTAATTCGCCCGGTGTTACCTCCCTGAATGTGTATTATGAATGTGAATGTGGATAATTTAAGTTTTTTGTTTTTTTTTCCTATGAGGAGGACTCAAATATACACCTCTAGAAATAGCAAAGAACTCAAATTGAAATACTGTTATGGGTTGATTCTACTTGACATTTTGAGTCTTAACTACTGCTGTAATTTCCCTCCATGTTGCTGTAATTCACTGGAGTATGGGTTTAAATGTATAATGCATATCCCTGGAGCGGCCTGATCCTTCATAAGTAATCTATGTGGACCTATTTAACCTTCTCGTCTGAGCTGAGGTCACCGCTGCATAAATCACATGAACAGCTCCTCCGCTCTGAGTGGAGGGGAACAGCAGCTGACTTACGTCCATCTGTCCACTCCGTCCACCGAGACCGACCCTCGCCTTCCCCTTCCTGCCCTCCTCGGTCCACTTGTACCCTCTTCTACCTTCTTCTACCCTTCTCTGCCCTTTTTAGACCTCTTTAGCCCCTTAAACTGTGTCTGCCAGATTTGTATGCTTCTCTAAATAAGATCTAATTTGGCATGTTGTAAATATAAATTATCGTTTTACACCAATCAAGAAGAAATTTGTGAAGAAAAGTTGGAAATAGGTTGAAGATTAAGGGAAGTTTGGCACAATTTACTCAAGAAACAAATTTTTTTCAGATACTTTAAACATGACTTCCAACAAAATAAACGTGTTTTCTTATATTGCCATTTGTCAAATAATAATTTCTGTGTATATTAGAGGAGTTTTGGCAAGTGAAAATGGTTTCTAGGTAACAGTTCTGAAATTTACTAGTATGATGTCATGATTTCCAACCAAGAAGTCAAATTTTATTACAAATCTTAATCTTGTAAAATCTTAAACATAATGATCTTAGCTGTGTTTAATAAAATGAGTAGGCCAGTCTGTCAGGCTCTTTAACTGCACATGGGGCAGTTTGGGCTTCGAGCTACAGAAAGACGCATGAGTAACAAGGGAGGAGGTCACGATGACAGTAGCTTGATTCTTCATCATCAATTTCCATGCGACCAATTTCCCCAAAAGGCTCGAATTCAAACTGAAGATGCGTCTGAACATTTGCTTGTCAGTTACAGATTTTGAAGCATGATATAAATGATAATATTGAAACTATATGCCACTGACACAAAACAATAGACAGTATAATTAGAAGTGATTTATTCAACCTTCTGCAGCTCATATCTTACATTACTACATTAAAAAAGCAAAATCTTCACACTATTGCAAAGAAAATGTATAGATGATAAATACTGTGCCCAAAAATACTTTATATTGTCAGCTTTCATATACTGAACGATAAGTCTGATCTACTCTCATTAAAAGTGGAAACAAGTGACAAAAGCTGCTCCTAAGAGGTATGGATTCACACAAAGTAGACTGAGCTTTGTTTGGTCTTAAGCCAATATTTGATTTAGGAACGTGTAATAAAGTAAAACATCATCGTCATCTACTTGTCTCCATGGAAATACTAAATAAGTTTAATGGCATACTATGGAGTATTCTCACTGGAATAAAGAAAACTACACTAACAAACCTGGTATAATAATAAGGATACTGAGCCAGGGATAAAGTTTAGGTTATTTATTCAACATGTAAAGTTGAGTGTAAAATCCCTCAGTCGTCCAGGTAGAATCCAAGAAAAAGGAGAAGTTCAATTTGTCAACTGGACAAAAGTTTATTTGGTCGAATACATTTTCACAGCTCATTCAAGCTGTAACAGAACTGAAGAAGCAGCTTGGATGAGCTGAGAAATCTATTGGACCAAATAAACTGTTGTTCAGTTGACAAATTGAACTTCCCCTTTTGCCATGTAAAGTTGAATTAACTTTGGCCAAACGCACAAACACGTGGGTCCAGCAATCTAACAGGCCTCCCAAGGAAAGTGACATGGAAAATGACACCGGCCAACTACACATATAATGATAATAATAATAATAATAATAATAATAATAATAATAATAATAAATAATAATAATAATAAATAATAATAATAATAATAATAATAATAATAATAATAATAATAATAATTCAAACATAAAACCAAATGACAAGTCTAAACCAGGCTTAAACCAGCCCTAAAACCAGATTTAAACCAGGACTAACCCAGACCAAAACCAGGACTAAGCCAGGTCCCACTCTGCAGTAAATCTTATACCACTTCTTGGCCCCATCCCAGTGTTTGAGAAGCGCTGTCACACACAGAGTGGCAGAGGCAGGGGGCTGTTAAAGAGACAAATAGTGTCTTTAAAGCCGTAATGATGCGGATTACATAAGGACAGAAGGAGGAGATGGATGGTCCTCTCAGCTGTGTGTGTGTGTGCGCGCGTGTGTGTGTGTGTACGTGGAACAGGAGGGGGCAGTGAAGGGGGATTTCAATGACTGCACTGTAAAAAAAATAAAATCTAGCATAGTTAAAACAATGCCATGCCTTGATTTGTATGATCTTGCATTACACATCTAACATAACATAACATAACATAATAAATAATCAAGAACATTTCATTTTTCTTGGCATTTAAAATAATATTTTAATTTTTTTTTTTAATTCAAACATGCACTGCAAAAAAATTAAAAAAAAAATAAAAATCTAGCCAAGTTAAGATGACTTGAATTAAGACAATTTTATTATGATTTAAGTAAATTTCACTTGGCAAGTAAAATGATCTGCCAGTGGAACGAGACTTTTTGCACTTAAAATATGAAAATACATCTTACTACACTTAAAATTAGAAAAACAACAACTTTTGGCACTTAAAATAAGAAACAAAATATATCATCATAATCACTGATATCCTGATTGTGATGAATATTTAGGCTGTGGGAATTTCAGAAATTGAGGAATATTGTGGACCTCTAAAAACCATTAAGCCACTGTGTGTTAATAGATTTTGCAGTTAATAGATATTCATTTTTTGGAGTGTGGAGAATCCATAGACCCTGCACGTGTTTATATATGTATTTGTGTGTGTGTTTTACATGTGTGTGTGTGTGTGTGGTAGTCATGTCTGGACAGAGCTCTGAGCAGACATAGTGCAGTCTCCTGTTCAGAGCTGCTGTCTCTCATCCTCCGTCCCTCACGCCGTAACATTATGTAAGAAACCCTGGACCATCTGTAAAACATGCTCCTCACTCCGGCCTGGATCCAGCCAATGTACACACTCACAATTTGATGGGAACATTTGTAAAGAACAAATGGAGTGTGACAGAGGACTAGAGAACTTGGAAAAAAGGAAAAAAAAATCTGTTACAACATATTGAAAATGGTAGTTCGTGTTCTGCATCCCAGTTCTGACAATTAATGTCTCTCCCTACTCTTCATCCCCATTTTACTCTGCTATTCCGTCAAAAATGTAATCTGAGGCTACCATCCCCACCATTGCCCCACCATCGACTGGTTCTCCAGGTCTCGTCCATAACCGTCTGGCTCACCGGTGACAAACTGGAGCATCCAGAATTTGAGAGGTAATTGCAGATCCTTCTCTGTTCACTAATAGTATCTGTGCAGATTCTGTATATTTGTTGGGAAGTCCGAAATGGAAATGATCCGACATGTTTGTTTCTGTGTACTGTATGTATGTGATGTAAATGCGTACATGACGTGAGCAGATCTGACCAAAGTTTTGTGTCTTGAGCAGTGTAGACAGAAACACTACGGCGAAGCATATTCAACTTTTCCACTCTGGAGGCTGGTTTCAGATTTTTGCATTTTTAAGCCCCAAAAACGCCATCACCGTCTAAATGAAAGGCACTTCTGATAAAATATTTTGACGTTTTGACGTCTCCATGGAGATAGTTAAGTTTAATGCCTTATCACCATTGATACAAGCAGGTGACATACGCTCCACCAAAGAAACCTAAAGAAAACAGAAACGAAAGAGTAGAAATGTGTGTGTGAAAATCTAACATTATTTTAGCCAGTCAGAGCAAAACAACTGAGAGGAACTGTACTTCATCACTCACTACAACATTAGTACTTTTTTAATTTGGACAATCTTCACTTTTTTAACTTCATATTTGACTTTTTAAAATGTATTATTTTATTTAAATGGCCGGCAGTTGTAAAAAAGTGAGCCACATTATGGAGTCAGTATCAAGTTCAAGTCATATTTAAAAGTCTCCTGTAAAACCAATGGCGTGATTTTGAATGAGTTTTAATCTATTGTGTGTAACTTTCTAAATATAGAATCAGAGCAGAGTCAAGTCTGAGAAGTTTTGACAAGACAGACCCAACAATACTGTCCCTGAAGCGTCATCAATCATTTAAAATGGAGGAATTTTACGTTGGAAAGAACAAAACGTACCAGTTTTGCGAGATACGCTCCAAAAATCATGTCGTCTCTTATTAAATATAATGGGTCAGTGTTCTTCATTTAAACTGAATGTTAAAGGTGCAGTGTGTAACTTTTTGGTTAAGGGTCTGTCACCTGCTTGTTTCTATAGAAATGTCACTGCTCTGCCTGGAATGTTTCACAGTATGACATTAAACAGCTCTACCTTACATGTATTCAATTACAAGTGGTTTTATAGCTGAAAAATACCTAAAAAAAACAGACATTCTGAGTTCTTTTTAATGCCGTACTGTGAAACATTTCAGACTAAGCACTGACAGCTCCATGGAGAAAAGCTTTTGAAGGACAGTTCACCAGGAAATTTCCACAATGTGTCTTTAAAGCCCCTGTACGTCACTTTTTCCCCAGATATATAGCCTTTTTTTCTTTTCATTTTAAGTATTTTTTTATTGCATCCTGATTGTGTGCGGGCTTGCCTCTCCACAAACCCGACTCTTATTTGGCCTAGAGGAGGGCCTTCTCCTGCACGTATCCATGGAAATGCTGTTCTCTCAGCTATAATATTCCACAGTATGACTTAAAACTTATCTATCATGAAAAATGTTCCAAAGTGTATCCGTGGAATTCTGCAGGTGACGTACCACTTGCAGAAAGTTACATACTATACCTTTAAATTAATATGTACCTTTGTAATAGATTATCAATATAAAATGTAATGGCAAAAAAAGACATAACACGTTTATTTAAAGTCAAGAATTCACAACATTTTACTGTGGATTATAGTGGATTATTGTAGTATTTTTTTCATCTAGTCTTATGAATGAGTGTATTTGGAGGATAATTCTTTAAAGTGGCTGTTCCTGTGCAGCACTCTGTTCACTGGAGACATTTGAATGGGCTGGTTGTAAAGGGCATGTCAGGTTGGATATGCCATGTTTTGCATTGCATCACGTTGTGCCATTTCAGGCCTATGTAACAGCATGAAGGTCACGCAACAGGGTCAATAAGAATGCCAAGTACAATGTGTTTCAGATTAGCAGCAAAAAGAAGTACTTTCACATACAGTTTACAAAGCAAGTAGTATCAATTTAACAGAGCGCTGCTGTGAAATATAGGCTGTACAGAAATAAACGGAACTGATGAAAATTGAATCTATGATAAGAGACACAGTAAATTTGAAAATGAATTATAAAGAGTGGATAAAAATAGCAAAAATGTTTTTTTGTTTTTTTAAATTCTAATTCTTATTTATTTTATTTGTAAAGACACAGCACATTTTAATGAACATTTAAAATGTAAATATGTCAAAATTATATCCAACGTGGCTAATTTCCATTTTCAGTGCTGGGGAAGGAATACAAAAGAATATGTAACACCAACACACTAGTCACAATAGAAACAATTCATTTCAGAGAGTTCATCTGAAGTTCGAAGTTAAAGTTCAACCAACAACCACTCAATATAAAAAACTGAAAATTAAAAAACACAGTGACATATTTGACCATTGAACAAACACAGTTTCAAAGCTTTAGAAAATGCTGCCAGTGTTGAAAGCTCTCGTATGAGCATGTACCATGTTTGACCTGCTCGATAAGCAAAAGAATGTTTTCTAAATGACTCAGAGCAGTCACCTCTAGAGCTTGTTAAAAAAAAGATTTACATTTGTGGTTGATTTTATTCTCTTCACTCCTCAAACAAAACATTTGAAGGCATGTTTTACATTTCTGCTTGCAAGACTATCACTATCAGAATAATCACTCTAAAAATACATATAAAGTAAGTCTTTATTTATATAATGCTTTTCACAGACATATGTCACAAAGACACTTTACAGAGCATTTATAGATTCATTCTTCTTTTTCTCCACACTCGGTGATGGTAAACTACTATTGTAGCCACAGCTGCCCTGGGGCAGACTGACAGAAGCGCGGCTGCCACGCCAGTCGGCGCTATTGGTCCCTCTGACCACCACCATCACTCACACACACACCACTTTCATACTAGGCAAAGTGGGTCAAATGTCTTGCCTAAGGACACAACAACAGTTTTCTGTG
Source organism: Boleophthalmus pectinirostris (assembly GCF_026225935.1). Lineage (NCBI taxonomy): Eukaryota > Metazoa > Chordata > Actinopteri > Gobiiformes > Gobiidae > Boleophthalmus > Boleophthalmus pectinirostris. The sequence goes on along the minus strand of NW_026571541.1, from coordinate 8,638,608 downwards.
ACTGGCACCCCACTGTGGCACCTAATTTTCCCAGGGGTGTCCCATCCAAGTCTAACCAGGCCCGGCCTTGCTTAGCTTCTGAGATCTGACGGGATCAGACTTTGACAAGCCGGTATGACCATGGATATGGTATAGTATATTAGAAGTGTAAAAATTAACCAAAATATATTGTATCGTCAAAAGTCTCTCAATAATATCGTGGACCATCACAATATATCGAGACACAAGTTTCTTTCCTTAAATTCATTGTTATGGTGCAGCAATAGACAGACAGAACTACATCGACTATGATCCTTTGCTCCATTTTGGTGCAAACTACATGAAGAAATAACAGTTATAAGCACTTTTAAATCTTAGTTCTTTGGGTTAAGTCTTGTCAAGGCATTTTAAGAGGAGAAAGTAGCATATTCACAATTTTGTTAGCCTCCACAAAATACCGCAATAAATATCGTACCATGAGATGTATATCGTGAAAATATCGTACTGTGAGATTTGGATATTGTTACATCCCTAGTGTGTATATATATATATATATATATATATATATATATATATATATATATATATATATATATATATATATATATATATATATATATATATATATATATAATACTTCTGTAATTACTGCCCTCTCCTTTCAGACTTTTTTGGAAATTTTAGTAGTAGAAGAATAGTAGATGACTCTCTGTATTATGTTACAGTATTATAAAATAATTTAATTTTGTCTCAAGTAATGCCCTATGCTTCTAGTACTTCCTAAATCTGGGAAAAAATATATGTTTAAAAGTATATTGTCAATGTTATTTTATTGTTTGAATGATACAAACACCACCAAGGCGATTCAATTTCACCTTCTTTTTAAACCTGAAATTATTCCAAGTACCCCCTGGTAAGAGCTCAAGTACCCCAGTGGTCCCCGTACCCCTGATTGAGAGACATTTAAAGGACTCATATTATGCTATTTTCTGATCTATTTTAAAATTTCTTGTCAAAAACAGACCTGGAGTTTTGTTTTGTTTCATTCACACCTGTTTAACATGCAAATCCTGCATATTTACTGAGTTCTTCTCTCAAACTGAAAACACTTCGTTCAACCTTGTGATGTTAATGTGGTCACACAGGAAGTCCTCCATTGTGTTTTTAAACTCAGGACAACTTCACTAGAATCATTTGGATGATTTCAGCCCAGGAATTCCCAATCTCTACTGAACAAAAGCTAAAAAATTACCTGGAAAATTACCACTTCATGACATGACAAGGTGGAACAGAGCAGTTTGAGCTTTGGAGATGTAGACAAACTAATAATAAAGGGTTACCCAAAATGCGTGAATGAAACAAAACACAAGTCCTGGTCTGTTTTTGAAGAGGTAACAGCATTCTAACATGATTTAAAGCTCACAGGAGTCAACTGTGTGTAATATAGGAGCTTTGAGGAGCAGCATATATGTGTGGCGAGTGGACATGCATGTATACGACAGCACAGAGGATGCAGTCACGAGGCTTACATGTGAACAGGAGGCATCTCTCAGGGCTCCTCTGTTTAAAGTGTCATAGGCCTGGCACACACTCCTGTTTATATTTAGGTCCAAGTGCTGTGATGAACAGCCTGAGACCAAGAACCAGGACTTCAGAAGGATTATCTGTGGACATGGAGCTCTACGTCTGTCTACTGCTTTACAATATATGTCCCATTAATATGTTCCATGTACATTATTTCTCCTGCCAACTTATAAACCAACGTCTGATGTGTTTTATTAAAGAAAAAATATAGACAGAGTATAGAAGCATGCTGGTTGCCAAATATGAGACTATTTTGGATATGGTACATTCGACACACAGACGTATTATGCTTGTGTCTGCTCTATAGTTATAATCTATGACACATTGTTGTTTTGGACATATATTGACCTAAAATAACTTAATAAAAGAAACATGTCTGTTGAATTCAAGATTGGAAAACTGTGGTGCCCACTGAGGTAGAACAACTCACTGTTATGTAACAGATAACTGTATGTTTCTGTCAATCATCCTACCATCTTTGCACTGTTTTTCCTTATGACCTCTTGTATATAACTATGATATACTGGATTTAAATGACAATATTTCAGTTTTTACTTACTTGTACATACATTTATATAACTATGTCTTATTTAACACCAGTCTCTTGCTATTTTTTTTATTATTAGCAGCTGATTCCAGTCATCCCAGTCCCGATCGTGGTTTGAATAGTCCATAACTTCTTGGTTCTTTTTAAAGACAATATAGTAGGAGATGTTTTTAACTTGTTGACATGTGAAAAATCCCTCAGTCATCCAGGCAGAATCCATGGCAGAAGGAGAAATTCAATTTGTCAGCTGGACAAAAGTGTATTTGGTCGAATATGTTTCGCAGCTCATCCAAGCTGCTTCTTCAGTTCTGGTCAAAATGCTGGTGACAGAAACCAGTCCACCCAAAGGACAAAACACCGAGTGACAAACAAAGCAATGTGGTCTACTCCATTCAGTGCAGTGCAGACTGCAGTGAATGCTACATTGGAGAAATAAAACAACCACTTCACAAGAGGATGTACCAACACAGACGAGAGAGCAACACAGGACCTCATCCTGCTGTACATCTCCATATAAAGGCCTTGGGCCACTCCTTTGAGGACAGTGAGGTACAGGTCTCAGCCAGAGAAAAGAATTGGTTTGAGAGGGGAGTTAAATAGGCTATTTTTGTTAAGAAAGAGAATCCTTCTTTAAACAGAAAAGGAGGACTCAGACACCATCTATCTCCTATTTACAACTCCATCCTCAAACCTAAATCAAAACAAACAAGAGAACAATAGAGATCGCCAGGTCAGGTCCAGAGGTGTGGAAAGCACCCATTATGGCCATGAATGATTATGCTAATGAGACCCCACACTTGCACTGGGTGTGGAGCCCACACTCAGTGCAAGTTCAATAGGCCTAACTAACTAACTAACTAACTAACTAACAGAAACTGTAAACAAGTAGGCGTGTTAGTTTCAGTGTAGTTTCAGTGTAGTTAGCTCCTCCCTTCAGACAGATATAAGGAAGTGTCCAGCAGTGTCTGACCAGAGTGGAAGAAACAGCTTGGATGAGCTGTAAAACATATTCAACAGAAATAAACTTTTGTCCAGTTGACAAACTGAATTTCCCCTTCTGCCAACTTGTTGACATGTTTCAGCTGCTAGCTGCAAGCCATCTGCAGAACTCTCACTGGTGAGAAAAAGAACCCAAGAAATAAAAGTAACGCACAAAAGAAAACAAAATGAACCTGTTTGGATTTGAATAAGTCAGACTAAGTTGATCTATAAGCTTGAAACAATAGGCTGTCATTGTATTTATATTGTTTTATTAATAGCATGGGCCAATCTTGTGTCAGTAATGATATGTTGGAATACTGGGACCTGCTTCTGACCGCTTGCTGGGTATAAACTTACTGCGTTATATCTATGTTAAAATGTTGTTTCTTCATCACAAATATACCCAGAGAAGTGTTTTGTTTCATTCACACATGCTTAACACACAAACCCTGCATATTTAGACTGAATTCTTCTCTCAAACTAAAAACACTTTACCGTATATGTAAAACAGAAAGTGCTGCACTGTGTTTTTAATCTCCATACACCGTCACTACAATCATTTGGATAATTTCAGTCTTGGAACTTCCAATCTCTACTAAACATAAGGTAAAAAGTAGCTGCTAACTTGAAAACTACCGCTTCAACACATCACAAGGTGGAACAGAGTGTTTTGAGATGCACTGTATGTAGATAGAGTAATAATAGAGGATTACTCAAACATGTGTGAATGAAAAAAAAAAACACAACTCCAGACATGTTTTTAAGGCATTAACAACATTCTAACAGGGAGTAAATTTTGCGTAATATAGTAGGACCTTTAAGGAGGTTTGAGCACATACTTTTACACACATTTTAGAGTACAAATATAAGAAGTATTGTCCTCCTGTGTCCCTCTCTGAGCTGTGGTGAGGGGTTCTGTGAGGCTGGTGGTCGATCGGCGCATGCCCCTTGGATCTGCTCCTTCCTGTTAGCGTACGCATCACTTCCTCTCCCAGCCCAGAGCGAACGAGCGCCTCTCTCTCTGACACAGTTACACAGAGACACGTTTTACTGCTTTGTTCTTTGCTCTGCTCCTGCGTTTTTAAGCAAACACGGTCACTTCGCCATCGTCATTGAAGCTGCACTGTGTAACTTTTCAGATGGAGGGTCCGTCACCTGCTTGTCTCCATGGAGATGATGTTGCTTTGTCTGTAATGACTCGGTATTAAACACATTAAACACATCCATCTTGCATTTACACAATAATAATGTTTTTTATTGACCTAAAAATTTGAATTCTTACTGTGAATGTGCTCGTTTCTCCACTGATGTGACATGTAACCAGGCCCTGTGGCGTCGCTGGCTGTCTCCATAGTGATAAATAATTGTAATGCAACACTGTGGAACATTCCAGGTGACATCTCAATGAAAAAAACAGGTACAGACCCTCCACTAGAAAAGTAGAAACATTTGGTTAACTATTGAAGAACAGGTACCATGCATATGTGCTACAGCTGTGCCACTGAGCAGTGCATCAGAACTGAAGTTATTTTTAATGCAGACGTGTTTTCTGAGTTGAAATGTGTAGAATCCTTCAGTCGTCCAGGTAGAATCCACGGCAAAGGAGAAATTCAATTTGTCAACTGGACAAATGTTTATTTAGGAAAACGTTTTGCGGCTCATCCAAACTGCTTCTTCAATTTTTCAGTCCGAAGTTTAGTTGAAAATGTAAATGACTAAATAGAGAAGATTGGACATGGCACTATAATGTACTGAGTTGTATACTGCACTATACTATGGGGAAAAAAGAAACATCAAATTTGGTAAAACAAGATCCCACTTCTACCAACACTCTGTTTTTAATGCACCACAATATAAGCAGTGTTGGGGAGTAACAGATTATATGTACCAGAGTTACGTAATCATGAGTAACTGTATTCAGTTACAGTTACTGTTTCAGTGAGTGGTAAATGGATTACAGTTACTTGGTTGAAATAAATGGATTACATGGCGGTATTTTCCTGTTTTCACATTTTGGGCTATTCCCTTTTTTTTTTTTTTTTTTTTGTTTGGTAATTTTACTCATTGCCGGACACTAAACTAGGCCTAAACTAGGTCTAAACCAGGTCTAAACCAAGACTAAATTAGGACTAAACTAGGTTTAAGCAGGTCTAAATGAGGTCTAAACCAGGTCTAAACCAGGACTAAACCACGACTAAACCACGACTAAAACCAGGTCTAAACGAGGACTAAACCAGGCTGCGCGGACTGTGTTTCCTCCTTTTCTATCAATAATATTTTTAATACGGTTAAGTAAAGTCTGGGCTTTTCATTGTCTTTAGCAGACAAAACTTCTTATGTGAAGATATCCTGGTCTTCTCTACAGCAAATCAAGTAATCCAAAGTATTCAGATTACGTTACTCACTTTAAGTAATTTAATGGATTACACGTTACAAACTACATTTTGGGGTATGTAATCTGTAATCTGTAAGGGAATACATTTTAAAAGTAACCTTCCCAACACTGAATATAAGGCATACATACCGCACACAGCTGCACACTGGAAAGAAAACACACACATTTTACATTGTCATTTACCTTAAGGTATTTTGTGTGCATGAAAAAATGAAATGCTTTAAACACCAATTTGAACAACTCATTAAGATAACGTTTGCCTCTTTCCATTTATATTCATATGTATTATCATCAGTATGAATAATCTGCATTGCTGACGCTGAAACTCCCACACACTTACAGAACACACACGCAATTTGCACACACACACTTCACTCTTTGTCTACTGTGAAGTGTATGCATTGTATTGTATTATACCTATTGTCATTTGTTATGTAACCTTCCCAACACTGTTCATAACTCACCGTACGGGAATTTTCCTGTAGTTATGTCAAACTTAACGCTGTAAATCTTATGCGTTTGAGCAGTGGGATGGTGTTTCCAGACTAGTATACCACAGTATATGAATATAATCAAATAAAAGCCACATGACCGTAACAAATATCGAGCTGTTACACTGAGAGCGCCCCCTGCAGGTTTGGAGCACGTTGCGTTTTTTTGTTTTGCAGGTGTTTTCTTTTTTTAGTTTTCATTGTTTTGTGCCACCCTAGTAGTATGCCCTTTTCAAAGTCACTCGTCTACTTTTCCATTTCAGTCACTCCACCTCTCTCTCATCTGTCTCTCTCAGCCCCCCCCCTCTCTCTGACACTTCTGTTTAACAACTTGAAGGACTGTTCATCATCATTTACATTTCAGAGTCTGGCTCAGTCTCTCAGCACTCCAGCTCTCAATAAAGACATACACAACCCTCACAACAGTTCCCTCTCTCCTCTCTCTCCTCTGCTGTCATCCTCTCCTCCTTCTCAGCTGCTCCCCCTGCTCCCCCCTCCCCCTCCCTTCCCTCTTCTCTCTCTCTCTGTCCTCTCTCTCCTCCCTTCCCCCCGCTCTCTCCTTCTTTCCTCTCGTCTTTCCTCCTCTCCTCTCTCAGCTGTTCTCCCTGCAGACAGAGCAGAGTCAGTCAGGCAGAACATTCCCTCGTGCACACATACATTTAACATCTCAATTTATACCGCATTTTATCTACCAAAAGTATTTCTCTGTAACTTCACACATGAATGTTCAACAGTTGGTCAGATCTGTGGAAAGGCGAGTCCACTCACAGTTAAGAATGCAGATTTTGAAGTCAATAAAAGCTCATGTTACTGAGTAAATGCAACGTAGACATGTTTAAAGCCATATCGGGACATTCCAGACAAAACAACAAGATCTCCGTGGCAACAAGCAGATAGGGGAAGCACCACCGGAAAAGTTACACAGTGCACCTTTAACAAGAAAGTATACAAAAAACCTATTGCTAAAAAGTCTGAGTTAGTCTAAAATCATGATCCATATTTGAACCATCTGATTTTCTTTCTTACATGTGTTGAAAGTTGGCAATAATATCAAAAGCCTGCTATTTTGAACTATTATGTCTTTATGTTACACAAGTGCCATGCCGGGTTGAAAGAAAATTCAAAGAAAAACAATTGCTGTGTTTCTAGTTTAGCCTGAAGCGCTCTTTTGGTCCCTCGGTCTCCTCCTTCGAAGCATTGCCTTAGGACCTGCCTGACAGTGTTTTTTTGAATGCTTTATGCTATTTTAATTTTAAATGATTATGTTTATGGCAAAGTACTGAAGCAGCTCATTTAGGTTTAGAAATACTCGGGCAGTGAGGGCATTCAGTTGAGTAAAAAAAAAAGAAAAATTGAGACATTGTGGTTTTGAAAAGGGAAAAAGACAAAGCAATGGCCCTGTAATATTTGTATGTGGATATGGATAAGATGTAGATTGGAAACTTTAAATCTGATTATCAACTTTTAGCTTTCTACCATGTTATAACATTGATTCCTTATTAAAAACATGCCTGACGTGGTTTTATATGTCATTCATGCATGTTTCAGTAATATAGTGATCTCTTCTGGGCTCTATTCAAACCCTCCTTACAGTGAGCTATAAGATTCTGTCCAATGCTCTGCCCACAAGCCTATGTCACCCACACTCCTACACGAAAATTCTCTTTAAAGATACAAAAGCATGATGCAAAACAATACACTACACAAACTTGATGTGATGTGCAGTAGTTTAAGTTTAGGCACAATGTCTTGAAACACATCAAAAGTCGTGGGCCTGTCCTGGCCACAGCACTGTGTTCTACACTGAGCTCACGCCTGAAGTCATGTCATTTTGACGCAAGAAGCCCCCACACTGTTTAGTTTTGTAGTTCTTTCACTTCTAAGGCAGGATTGCAGAGTTAGTGTAAATCCACAGGTGCTTAAAACACATTTGCACCTATAAAAATTGAAAACACTTTTAACTTTGGTATTGAACTTGATTCCAAATGTATTTTGTACAGGTCCACAAGCCCTACTTGCAGAGCAAAAAATGGCACTGATATCTCTTGTAGTCTTGTAGTTTTCCCACAATTTCACTTTTTAATTAGCGGGATGCATGCTGATTGTAATGTAATAGCGCTCTGAGGGGGGAATGACTTAGCACAGAGAGCAAAGGGAGGGGGGACATCCATCCATCCATTTTCTTCCGTTTATCCGGGGCCGGGTCGAGGGGGCAGCAGCCTGAGCAGGGACTCCCACACATCCGTCTCCACACACACTTCCTCCAGCTCTTCCGGGGGGATCTAAAGGCGTTCCCAGGCCAGCCGAGGGGGGAGACAGGCATTAAAAATGAAGTGAAACTAATTAAAGATGCTAATATGTTGCCTTCAGTGAATATAGCATTTTCAAAACAATAAAAAGTAACATGGTGATCTAAATATGTTACTTGTAGGAGTGTAACAATATCCAAGTCTCATGATATGATATTGTCACGTTATAAACCTCACAGTACAATATTTATTGCGATATGGTGGGGAGGCTTATGATTAGGGGTGTAACAATATCCAAATCTCTCGGTATGATATTTTCACGATCTACATCTCACAGTACGATATTTATTGCGATATTTTGTGAAGGCAAACAAAACTGTTAATATTCTAGTTTTTACTCTTAAAATGCCTTGACAAGACTTAATCCAAAGAATTAAAAGTGCTCAGAACTGTTATTTCTACTTGTAGTCTGCATTGAAATGGAGCAAAGGATCATGGTCTATGTAGTCCCCTCTGTCTTTTTAGCTATTGCTGCACCATAACTCTTAATTTAAGCATGTAATTTGATATATCGTGATGGTCCACGATATTATTGTATTTATTTGTTAGCAGTTAACACCCCATTGAAGTAAAATGCCTTGTTTTTAAAGGTGCATTGTGTAACTTTTCTGCTGGAGGTGTTTTGTTGCACAGAAACACCTTAAAAAGCATCCAGAGAACTGACCTGTAACTTGGCCTGGTGGTGTCATCTACTTGTCTTTATGGAGATGGGTAAGTTTAATGCCATACTATGGAACATCTCTGTGAAGACATGCAGCTGGCGCACTCTCTTTTACTTTTTCAACCAATCATTACAAGTAAATTTTGCACTATTGAAACACATATACACTCTTAATGCCCAAAGACTCATATCGAAAACAGTTAGGTCAAAAGTTTACATTGATCCTTCTCCACTCAACTCTTCATAACTCACCGTACGGGAATTTTCCTGTAGTTATGTAAAAATTAACGTCTTAAATCTTACTCGTTTGAGCAGCTGGATGGCGTGATCGGGCTCTGATCCGTGAAGTATGGTCCAGCTACTACCGGCCTGTGCGTTAGTGATAAATGGGGAGGTATATGGAAAAGGCATATGAGGTGATTTACCAGCGGATTCTTGTATTGATCCAGCGCGATAGGAGCAGTGTTCAGTAATAGCCCGGGTGCTTTAGATGGTAATAGACCTGATGATAAGAAATAAGGGAGGGTGACATTGGCGGGCGCTGGGTGAGAGTATAGCTATGAAGAGGAGGGGGTGCTGTTAAGATGAAGATGAAGGTTTCTGCAGGGGGTAATGGTGATGATATCTGATATGGTGTAAATGGGAGGGGAACCTTAGGGCAAGGCTGAGTGATTAAAATGGTAATGGAGACAGAGTAAGTGAGATATGGACAAATGTTTTTATATCTAATACAGTCTTTATAGGCCAAATTAGCTTGAGTGATGAATAAATCTGAATAAAACATAGCTTAAATGACCATATCAAAGCTTGTACTGACTTGGTGCACTTCAAAAAACAATATAAAAATCAAATCTTACAGAAATCCCTTGCAGACTAAATCCATTGACTTCACAAATAAAGCACAACTATTAATAACTAAATACATGCTTTTCTTTAACATTTTCTTTAACATTATCTTTTATTTTGATATGACTATAAACCATAAACTTCTGAGCGTTCGTGAACATTATTATTAATTTGTATGACCATAAACAAAACAAAAAATCCTCACTTTTTTCATTCTCACTGTGCTTTATTTTGCACGATCATAAACAATAAACTTTTGTGCCTTCGTTAACATTAAAATTAGGTTGTACGACCATAAACGGCAAAACAACAACAACAAAACTGGCATCTTTAAAAAAATAAAATAAAATGACGATAAGAACTAACAGTCAGGGAGTCAAAACTCTCAAAAATGGGTTGAACCTGACATGGTCTGCCATACTTTTTATTTGTGTTTTTTTTTTTTTTTTTGTCAACTTTAGGACCAATGATTGAAAGGTCTGCTCTCCCGGGAATATCGTGAAAAAAAATTTAGTGTATGTACCCTTCATTTTTTTATAGAAAATTTTGAAAAATGAAAAATTTCCTGAAATCCTCAGTGGGTTGGGTAAGTTGCCAATAAATGCATTCCAGATGCAAAGAACACACATGGTCACAAGATTCAGTGAAAAAAATATTCTTAAAACACATTTCTATATGATTTTGGCTTAATTTAATGCAAAAAATAAGGTGTTTTCTCACTTTTCCCCAATATTTTCATTTACAAAAAAAAGTGATTGAATTTCTGTTCGAGTATGGAATAACCTGAATGATGATTTTTTTAAAAGTCTAACACTGCAGAAGCCTTTAAAAAAGCATTATGTTTTGAAAGATATAGAGCTCTAGAATGAATGAATTATGCATTAAATTTAGTTTTAATTTATATTTGTAAATTTGTAAATGCAAACTTTCTGTTGATACATTGCTTTATTTTTTGGAATTCTGTCATTGTTTAATAGGTTTAAGGCATTATAAGTACTTTTTACTTCAGCCTAAATGCTTTCGATCATGATCCACGGGGTTGTAGTGTATATTTCTTGTTTTATTTTGTAGTGCTGCAAAATGACCAAATAAACCACTACTACTAACATACGCTAATTCAAGTCTAAATCATATCTCAACTGGGGTTAAATCCAGGATACTTGTGAATCCAGGATTAATGTTTTTTTATACTTTATGAATGAAATAAATAATAATAATAATAAAAGACACAACTCCAGGTGTGTTTGTGACAAGGAAACATTAGAACACACATAAGAAAATTGCGTAATATAGGCCCTTTAAAAGAAACACGACAATATAGGTGTGTACTATTCTAAAGCCTATGAATCACCCCATTTACTAAATAAAGATCTCCTAACATTTTGCACCTACAGCACCTATTACTGCATTCACACATTAATAAAACTATATGAATGTATGTAAAATTGAACATAATGACAAGTATGATTATGGATGTTGTAGGCTGTGTTTTGGTTTGAGGAAATGACATGGAGCCATAGCCATCTGCTGACACATTAATCCTCACTGTGCTTTAGAGATATTACCGTCCGGCTTATCACCACGGCAACAGGCTCTCAATCCAGGTCTGCATCACATGACCTCAGAGTCCAGCGCTGGGATCATGTGACCTGCTGGGGGGAATGTGGGTGGGGCTTGGGCACATACATTAATGCAGCACTTCAAATGATTTCCAGAGGACAGGCTAAAAATAAAGAAATAAATTCAGGAGGAGAAGCTTTTAGTCATGTTATTATGTTGTTACACCACGAGAAACATACCTGGAGCTGTGTTCTGTTTCATCACACATTTATTATTAGTCTGTCTACATCTCTAAAGCTCAAAATGCTCTGTTCCGCCTTGTGATGTCATGAAGCTGTAGTTTTGAAGTTAACAGCTCCTTTTACCTTTTGTTTAGTAGAAATCAGAGAGCACGGGGGTAGTAAAATATATTAAAACAACTGGGGTAATATTTACACTGAAATAACATAATTCTGTGAGAACTACAACTTATATAGCAATGGACAAAATGAACTTATTTTACTCATGTAGTCAAAGTATTGTGTTTAATGAGTCAGTTCTATTATATAATCACCAACACGTTTTAAGAGTTTTACAGTTGCTGCTCACAAACCCAGAAATACTGTGTAATACCAAAGTCCTTCTGGATACAGCTACATATTTGGGTTGGGGCAGTAGCTCGGTTGGTAGACCGTTTGTCCACTGACTTGAAGGTTGATGGTTTGAATCCCACTCTGGACATAAAACATCATTGTCTGAGCAGTCAGATCCACAGATCCACTTGGCAGTGTGATTCCAGTTCCCACAGATGAATGCTGTTGTTGTTTCCTTGGGCAAGACACTTAACCCACCTCACCCCCAGCGTCTGTATACACTGGTGTGTGTGAATGGGTGAGTGGTTTCTTGTTGTAAAGCTCTCTGAGTGCCTTGAAGGTGGAAAGTGCTGTATAAAAATGTAAATGGTAAAATTATTCTATAGCGCTTTTCCACTGTCAAGACTCAAATTGCTTTACAACAAAGATCCACTCACTATTCACACACACATTCACACACACATTCACACACCAGTGTACACAGACACTGGGGGCAAGGTGGGTTCAGTGTTTTGCCTAAGACCTGCCAACCTTCAGATCAGTGGATGAACACTCTACCAACTGAGCTACTACTGTCCCCTGTGACTATTTATTATGCATCAGTAAATATTAGACATATAAAATTTACTTAATTACTTCATCACAGCATTGCAATTAATTATGACAATATTTTAAATATTTCACTTAATTTATTTACATAAATATGACTTCTAACTTTAAAAAATGAGTAACAATTACTCAGTAAATTCATGTCTGTTAATGGTGGTGGTAAGTGCATTTTACTTCATACTGACAAGTAAATTGTACCTAATATTACAGCAGTAAAATTTAGCTTAAAAAGTGCTAGTGCAAATTGTTTTTTGATAGATTAAAAAAAATATATATATTATTATTTTTTAGTAAATCTTGTTTTTTTGTTTTAGTAAATCTTGTTCTTTTTTTCAGTGCAGGGTTTGTGTATTAAACATGTGCAAATGAAACAAAACACAACTCCAGGTTATATATCTTTTTTGCCTGTTTCATTCTCCTGCTACTGTACAACCGTGGGCTTGCAACACTAGAATTTGCTCACTGTGGGACAAATAAAGGTTCTCTTATCTTAATCTTTAATATTTCCAGAAGACTAGTTGTTTGTGTACACTTCTCTGACATTGTTTATCAGATTGGAAACTCAATCACGCTCCTGGAAATTCGATTTAAGTGGAGCTGTTCCAGGTTCGCTCCAAATAGAAAAATAAAATTAAATAAAGAGAAAATAAAATAAAGGAATTGACAGTTTCCTCCGCACATTCACACAGTTGGGTTTTCATCATAGAGTCTGGAGGAGTGTTTGAAGATAAAGGATTTTCAGTCACAGGTGAATAATACAGTGCAAATGTCAGTACGCCCACTCATTACTGCAGAAGTAACTGTTCTATATAAAACCTATCAAAGTACACGTTAGCTATGGGGTATTTATACATGTTTTGAGTGCACTGGCAGAAACAACACAAATAAAATACAATATGAATAAAGAATGGTAACAAATCTTTGAGATAGCCTAGTCCAGTCATATTTAATACACATGGGAGCTGCTAAAACGGAGTTAAATGCTTATTTCTGTTGTAATACAGTGAGATCTTAGCTCTAGTCACTTAGAGAAATGATCAGGTTCAAAATGTGTGATTCATATTCCATGGCAAAGTACATCGTTATTATTAGGGAAAATGTCTCTTGCCCCATCATCCCATTCTCCAATCTGAAAACCACCTATAGGACAGTGGTTCTCAAATATTACCAATACAGCCCAAGATAATTGGATTCTTGAGTATCCCATCAAATCTAAGTTTGGGCTATATCAGTCCTCAAATTAGGGCTAATCAAGGTCTAAAATGAGACCAAAATGGTAAGGCAGGTCTAAATAAAAATCACCTCAAAGAGGACAAAAACATTAAAGGTCCTATATAACGCAAACTCTTGTGAGTTTTAAGCCATGTTATAATGCTGTTACCTCATCAAAAACAGACCTGGAGTTGTGTTTTGTTTCATTCACACATGTTTGAGTAATCCTTTATTGTTATCTCCAAAGCTCAAAATGCCCTTTGTGAAGTTATGAAGTGATGTTAAACATGTGTGAATGAGACAAAACTCAACTCCATGTATGTGTTTTTATCTAAATAAATCACAAAATTAAGACTGCAGAGGGTTCATCGTACCACAAAGAGCAGCTTGTGTACTATTCCACAGTTTGAGAAACACTCTTCTAATTGACTGAGGTAAAATAAATAAAACACATGAAAAACACATGGTTGAATTTGTAACATTCAAGGTTTAATTCAGTCTTTACATACAGTACACCAGTCATAAATATACAAACCTTCAACAGAAGGCCATAGTTACACCATAGAGTCCTGTTTTACATCGTACAGATGTCACAGATGTGCTGTGGAAGCTAAGCTCACGTCACCAGGTTTCAAAATAAAGTAGTTCCTTTTCCAATCCCTTTAAAACATGAAGCACAAATATGTCGCCAAATATTGGCTAATCTCCACTGCTCCCCACTCTCCACGCACACCAGGGTCATGATCAGGATGGGTTTAAGTGTTTTTATTTGCATCTTTAGTGTATATATTGTAAATTCCAAAGAGTGATTTTTAGTTTTATTCACTTTTAAGCTGCACTTTCCACATCTGTCAAAGAGACTACTTGCTAAAAAAAAATCACTCAAATCAGCTAACAAGCTAAAAAATAAATACTACTACATCCTACATAAGTACTTCCACTCTTTTTACATAATGAGTGTAAAGGCAGCTTAAAATATCAGGACTGAAACGTGTATGACAACAATTGCAATTTAATATTGTCAGGAGCTTTGGCAGTAATAATAAAGCATGTTTAGTGAATTTGGATTTAAAAAGTTTGGTTTAACCTGTTGCTTAGATAATTAGAAAAGGCCATTCACGACTGAGATTGTGTCACAAAACCACAGATGGACCACCGGCGGCAGAGGAGAGGAGGAGCAGAACACTTCAATTCACAACATTTATATTCGGGACACGAGGGGCACATTTAAATACACTTTGCATATTGAATATTTTTTTACTTTGAATGCAAAATCCATCACCCAATTTCATCTGTGGTCAATGTAAGCACAGCAGTGTTTAGTTTCAAGTCATGTTTCTTTTTTAAATGTATATGGCTTTTCATATCGTAGTTTTCATAGTAATTAGACAAAAGCCCTTGGGTGTGCTGTTATACCAAAAGCAATAGGGCTACATGGTGTCTATCTTATTCTAATAATCTTAAAGAACAATAATATAAACAACTATCTGATTGTGATGTCCATTGTATTCAGCTTGATTCGTGTTGTATTCCTGAGGAGTCCAATTTCTCTGCTACGATTTCAGTACAAAATTAGTGAAGAGTTTTGATGAGAATGTGCTACAGTCTTTTCTTGGGGCCGTTTACACAAAAATGCTTGGCAGAAAATATCTTAAGGCCGGAGAACGTTTCTAACAGCATACAGGAATATTTTTTCTTGAAGTAACAGCTCAGTGAACATTTTGGTTCCTTTTCCCACTGTGAGAAATTCTACAAGCGACAAAAGTTCTACGCTGACAATATAAAATGATTTGAAGATTTGCGTTTCTTGCACCGCTCCTAAAACTATACATGACCAAAAACTGTATACAGAACTGGACTAAAGGAGTGCAGTGTTATCCATAGTTTTTGGCTCCAGTCAAATGAAGCTCACTGAAGCTGAAAGTTATATGAGCAAATTTGGTACAGAGTTCCATATCAGGAATTTATTTACAGACAAATCTATGGGAGAAAAAAAACTCTAGGATCACATAGAGCGGGTTAAAACGAGCATTTAAAGAAAAAAGTAATGAGGATCACTGCAGAAAGAGGCTTTTTTAATGTAAAGTCAATTGGAGCGCCGCCATGAACACTTCCTATTGAGAAGCGTGGTTAGTAGGGATGTAACAGTAACCAAAATATCGTATCATCAAAAGTCTCACAATAATATCGTGGACTGTCACAATATGCCGAATTACAAAATCTTTGCTTAAATGCATGGTTTTATAGTAGCAATAGCTAATAAACGTTGGAAACTACATATCCCGGTGCAAACAACATGAAGAAATATGTTTTTGACTTGAATTCTTGAGATTCTGACAGTAATAATTCACACCAAAATCTTGTCAGGGTATTTTAAAAGCAAAAAATTGCCTTATCTACAATATCAGCCTCTCCAAATATTGTATCATGAGATGCTTAATGTGATAATATTGCACCGAGAGATTTGGATATCGTTACATTCCTAGTGGTTAGATATGTCCATTTATAAATACAGTCTATGTGCATGACTTTTTTGTTTAAATTTTGTGTCTATCCTTTTAAAATACCAGATTTTGTACACTATTTAATGTTTTGTCCATTCAGTTATACTAACTTTAAATTGAACCTTTTAATCAGATCGCACGCTCTGACAGTTACTCTTTAAGGTATTCTTACTTGAGTAGTAGTTTTCCCAAATACTTTTAACTCTTATTTGAGTCATTTCTTGGACTGCTTGAGTCATATTATTTTGAAATAACGTATCTCCTGAATTTGTCTACTCTACCCACCTATGTATACTACGAAATCACTACTTTTGCATGTCACTACTTCAATACACCTAATCAGAGTTTAATCAGCAGAGCAGATATACTGTTTTAATTCATCATCAGGAAAATTATTCGGATGCATTTGACCCTTAAACCAACGCTGCTGGGGCCACCTGACAGGAGCAGGGACCTTCTTGCTGTGAGACATAGGTACTAACCACTAACCACTGTGCCGCCAACAGTTTAGGGTGTCATTATTTGTAACAGAGATATCAAATAAAAATACCTTTTTTTTTGTTTTTGTTTTTTTTCTACAATACGTTTAAAAGTAGAAAAGTACTTTTGCTTAAGTCAAATTTTTAGGCATCTATACTTTGCTTAAGTACATTTTAAAGTGGACACATTTAATTTTTTCTTACTAGATTTGAGAGCAGGTGTCTGTACTTTCTTCTCCACTACATTTTTTAACCGGACTGAAAAGTAAAACTATTTTTTTCATTTTCATTGTCTGAGATCTTTGGGTAAACACTAATATACAAATAGAAACATCAAAAAAAAAATTCTGTTGAAGAAAATTCAGCACAATTCTGTATCAAAATCAATACTTTAGAAGCCTTATGAGAAGAAATACTATCTGTACTTTTACTTAAGTAACAAAATTGAGTATTTCCTTTACCACTGATGTGAGGACACTACTTAAATATTTTCATTTTCTGCAGTTGTTGTGTAAACGACCCCTTGGTGGAATGCCCGTTACTAACAGTCAAGTGTAGAAGGAGACCTGGGTTGCTACATCGTTAGTTTCGTGTGGACCACTAGGGGCAGTATGGTGTCCTGGGGCAGTTTTACGCTGGAGACATAAGGGAATGTCATTGGACTCTTGGCGTTATCGGGTGGCTCTTCGACGTTGAATGGAAAGAATGCTGATATCTCTTATAAAAGGGTTGATTTTTATGTTAGTGTGACATAAAAATTCAATACAAAAATCAGCAATAATCAAAATTCAGCATTGGTTTCTTTCCTGAGTCTGTTGTTAGTGACTTTTACCCCATAAAAACCTGTTTTTTTATATATATATTTGTGTAGTAGATTTGTAAAATATCGGTCATTGATTGTGCTGGGGACAACCCTGGAATGTTCTGAACTTGTATGGTGCCATCCTTTCTCCTCGGTTTTAGAGTACCCTGTGTTTTGACGTATAGTTAAGTCAGCAATTCTCAAACTATAAAGCCACTGTACTGTGAATATTGAGATTTTTGTGAATGAAATCAAATGGATATCAATTGTAACCACTAAATCGCGTCCAAATTTGACTTTTAAGATTCACTGCGTTACATTTCTCCACCACCTGCTTGTCTCCATGGAAATGTTATTTCTTTGTCTAGAATGTTCCACAGCATTAAACCTATCTATCACAAGGGAACACACATTTACAGCACTACGCTACATTACAAGTCAGATCTGTGGACAGGTACCCCATTCACAGATGTAATTGTTGTATTTTTGAGCAATAAAATCACAGATTATGAAAAAATTCTCAATGAAAATGTCAATAACATGTCCGTAGAAACAAGCAGGTGCCAGAAAAAGTCGCGCAGTGCACCTTTAAATAAATAAATGTATTTATATAAAAAAATAAGACCAATTCAGGACTAAGTAATTTAAAAAAGTAAAACCAGAAATGTGCCAGAAGTAACCCAGGACGAAACTGGCCTTGCAAGACAATTTCTGGACAAAAATAAGAGTTCACATAACAAAACTTAAACATTTATAAACAGATTGTGAAAATTTAACACAATAATAATCGGAAATTTTGAAAAATACTTAAAATTAAATTAACGTTTTCTTTTATGTGAAACACTTTGGTCGTCTTAAGTTGTTTTAAATATGCTTTTTAAATAGACTTGAATTGAAAACCAAGCTATTTCCAGTGCAGATATATTGGCCCATTCACTATCAGAGATACTTGGACCCCAGTTTGAGAACCACTGACCGTCTGACTGTTTGGCTTTATAGACTCTTAAGCATCTTTTACAAGACATTATAAAGGTATAATACATATATGAATGTGCAAATCTCTGAGTATAATATCTGGACTTTGACAGAGAGACTTGAGTAGGTAGTTTACATAGAAATAGAAATGACTCTTATAGAATCCTGGCTCTTGGTAAGTTAACACACACTTGGCATAAAGACGCATTAGCTTTGCTCCAACGTTGGACTTGAAAACATGTTATATTAAGAAAAACATAGAAACATGCTTTGTCTAGCCATTACACATGCAGTTCTTAAAAATGCTCTCAAATCAATATAAAATTTGCATATCACTTTGGCAAGGGAAGAGATATACTTTTCTGTAATATTTTCTATACATTAAAAAACATTTGTTCTTTTACATAAAACAAAAAAAAAATCTTTCTTTTTTTGATATGTCACTGCACAAAGAGCAACAGACAAGAAAATGAACCCACAAGTCAAAAAAGAGAAGCAAATGAGAAAAGAAGTTGCATAATTTCACATCAACAAACAGAAAAGTTAAGACCTCGGGGAGTGGTGGACTGCAGGAAAACATCTGACTTCGTTCAGTGATTAATATGAAAATGTATTTTAATGCGGTGTAGATTATTGTGTGTGTATTCTGAATATTTTGACACAATATTTGAATAAACTAAGGGCCCGTGTTAAAAAATGGAAATCGAAAACAAATCAATTTCACAAAATATGGTTAGACCTCCCTCATTCCAGACAAGGGATCTTCAACTTGGAGCTCTCCACGCCCTTTCAAGTAGCTCGCCAAGGAATTTCTGAATTATACATATTGTGCTGAACTTTGCGCACTAATAAATGGATAAAGGTTTATGTTTTATAGTTATCAAGCTGTTTCCCATCTAAGGCTTTCCTATGCCCAATTTCTTGTAACCACTAAAAAAGTAGCTCTTTGGCATTTTCTTTTTGTAAAGGTAGCTCACCAGAAGCAAAAGGTTGGAGACCCCTGCCCCAGACACTTCCTCCAGCCCAGGGTGTAACAGTGATTTCTATGTAAGCTATGGGAAACAAGAAAAGTTAAACATGTCCCAGTCTCTGATAGTTTAGAAACTCAAATCTCAGTTTAGTGAGTAATTACCTTGAAGATAACTAAGTTCAAATTTTGTGGAACATTCCAGGCAAAACAACAGCATCTCCATGGAAAAAAGCTGGTTTAGGACCCTAAAAATTATTATAAGATTATCCAATACCTAACCAGTGTCCTAACATTTTTAAATATTTGCTTTGTGCACATAACCATGCATCCTAAAAGATAATGCTATACACATTTTAAAGGTGCATTGTGTAACTTTTCTGGTGAAGGGTCTGTCAATGTTTCACAGTTTAGTACTTAATCATTCTATCATCTTGGAGACCAAATTAGACCAAATTAAAGGTCAGATCAGTGGAGAGGCGACCCAGGCAACAGTCAGAATGCCTTTTTCTTGGTATTTTTGAGCTATAAAACCACCTGTAATTTAATAAATGTAAGGCAGAACTATTCATTGTCATATTGTGGAACATTCCAGGCAGAGCAATGACATATCCATAGAAACAAGCAGTTGACGGACCCCCTACCACAAAGTTACTCAGTGCATCTCTAAATTGCATCTTCTATCTTACATCTTCTATCTCACCATCTTTTCATGACAGTTCTCCTTTACTTGCAGGTGCTCTGGAGGTTGGAGACTCCCATTGCCTTAAATAGAGTGCTGTTGGAGTACCGTGTGCAGATTACATCAGGACAGGACATTGGCTTGGCCTTAAGTCTGAAGGTCACTCCTTAAGCCCTGGGTTAATAATGGGACTAGCTTCTATTATTAGTCTCTCTGTGGCGTGCGCTGGTCTCCTACTTTTTGTCCTTCCAAGCGCAGACAATTAAGACTATAATGCAATCTAAGTGTTTGTTTAAGCAACTGTGCATGTCATGGAGATGATAGTTCGAGGCAGTTAACTAATCTATAGTGCTTGATATATGGTTTTGAACACACTTTTGACTACTTAAAGGTGAATTATGTAACTTTTCTAGTGGAGGGTCCATCAAATGCATTTCTGCGTTGTCTGGAATGTTTCACAGTATGGTATTTAGCTTTTCTATCTTTACGGATCAAACCAGATCGAGTTACAGGTCAGATCTGTGGAGAGGCGACCCCACTCACAGTCAGAATGTGTTTTCCTTGGTGTTTTTCACCAATAAAACCACCAGTAATTGAGTAAATGTTTAATGTCATACTGTGGAACATTCCAGGCCAAGCATTGACCTAGAAACAAGCGAAAAGTTACACAGTGCACCTTTAAATATATGATGTCACATTTTTCTATTTAAATAATTGATGTTAACATATATATTTAAATTAGATCACCTTAAAATCTGAATTATTTAGTTTGGATCATCATAAAAAATGAAATGCGGGAAAAAGCGTATTAAATTTGGACAAATTTGGCCTTACATCAAATCCAGTGATACGGTTTACATTTCCCTGGTCCTATAACATATTTTTGGTCAACTTTGGGTAACAATAATAAAAAGAAACACTGAGCGGAGGTTGTGGGTTCATTTCTGTCAAACCTTGGTATGTTCATTTGCATCTCTTCTTATGTTTACAGTGCTCTAACGTCCTTACATTTCCTCCTACACTGTGTAACCAACCCAAGGCTGATAGTAGCAGTGATAAACCCGAGAAAAAGAATACATTATTGGAAAGTGTGTCATTCTGAACATATATTTGTAGAGCTGTATATTCCTACAGTCTACCACTCTCCCACTCATCTTTTGTAATCAAGGTGCAACGCTTTTCAACGCCATTTTTTCTTCCCGTCTCTTTGAGTTATCATTCCTTAACATTTCTCTTACAAGGCATGCATGTTGAAATCCAGTCTGGAGAAAGAAATATGCAAACTGTAGAAGCCATTGAAATTCAGAAGCATGACTGTCCATAGAGAGCTACTACTCACAATGTACACAGCTCGATCATCCAGCAATGTCTCTTCAAGTAAACATGCCTTATCACATGGGCTCACAGGCCGAAACCAGCTGGGGCTACGCAACAGAAGCCGCCGTTTTCTCAATAAACATCCAGGTTTTTGCCCATAAAGTTGGAATATGTCGTTTTCTTCTTGATCAAATGTCACACCTCTGCTCACCCACTGTACCAGATTATAGAGTGACAGAGGAGCTCATTCTCCAACAGGCTCAAACGGTGAGAGATAAAGGACTACATTCATACTATAATACTCCCTACGACTGTGCAACAACTCACCCTTATGTAACAGATAACGCTATGTCCGGTCAATCATTAGTTCATCTTTGCACCGTTTCTCCTTTCTATATATATTTTTTATTTTTCCTTATCAATATAGGCTACATTTATATAATTATCTCTTTTTTGACACCTTTCACTGGTTATTATATTGTGGTGTGTGAGCTACTGTGTGCAAATAATGCGTCATGCCCTTATGCATCAATAAAGTTAGTCTAAGGTTACATTCAGACTGCAGCCTGAAGGGACGTAAATCGGATTTTTTTTTGCCCCAATGCGACCTGTATCTGATCTTTTAATGACAGTCTGAACGACACAGACCTGATTTTTTCAAATGCGACCCAGGCCACTTGAAAACTGATACATATCCGATCTTTTGACATGCGACTTCAGGCTCGGAGTCTATTCAGTGGAGGGAAAGCGAGGTTAGCGGAACCGGGCGTTTTTTGAAATGATTCCCAAAGAAATGACTGAGTGCAGCTACAGGTGGTTCTGGCTCCAATGTCAATAAAAAATAAGGAGCCTGTGAGCCAAATACAAGGAGGCTAAAGACTCAAACAAACGAAGCAGTCCTGGACGTGTAACCTGTCCATTTTATGAAGAACTGGACAGTATTTTGGGAGACAAGCCCAGCGTTTAGGTGACTTCCGTAAACACTGAGCATGCTTGCTGCGTGTGACGTCATCGTGTCCTCCAGTGTGCATGCGGAACACTTTTGGGGTGTTTAAAGTCCACACTGGAGATCACATAGAAGTCACATTTAATTGGAAATGTGAATGATCTTGCAAAAAAATTTGATTTCACAAAAAAAATCTGAATTGCACATTAAGTCCTGCAGTCTGAACATAACCTCAGTCTAATAATGGTTTTCAACTGGGTAACAGTGCAAATGAGAAATAGTAAGGTCAGTTTTAAGATAGATTCCCTCTTGTTGGTGGGCAAATTCTCAACCCACTACTCCACTGTCATCCAACTATAAATAAAACAAAAAATGTGTTCAAATATTGCAACTTTAGGGGCAAGTAATATGCATTTTTAACATATATAGTATCTAGTCATATCTGTTGCATAGCTCCAGCTTTTATACACTATATAACATATCTGACAATCGTCCGCTTTCTGCTTTTTATATTCTGTGAAAAAAATCAATATAATATAATAAGAAAAACTTTAAAAAAGACAAAAATCATGTTTATACATTTAAAAAACAGCAATATGATTCCTCCATCACCCTTATGATAAATAATTTGATATATTCTAATGGATAAATAATATTACCATGATAGACCTATACCTTATTTCTTTAAACTATACTTAAATATCTCAAGGATGGCACCATTGTTTTCTCAAAATAAAAACTAAAATTATAATAAATTTTGATATATTTCTATAAAATTTGAGTAGATGTAATAAAGTGATGTGATTCCTTCTATAATTTTTTTCTTCTCGTGACTGTCTCTTTATTTCTGAGTTTGGCTTGTGCTTTAGAAGACGCCATTTTGTTCATCAGTTCCTCTCCGAGATTTACAGAATCATTAGCGTAGCCCAGGCTAGTTAGCATCGGCCGGGCTAGTTAGCATCACCAAGCGTCGCCCAAGTCCGTCAGCAAAGCCTGGAGGTGTAAATAGCTGCCAACCACATAGGGGACAGAGCAAGGCGTGAGAAACGAACGGCAGATGTTTATGGTATTCCTCATTTTGCTTGTGTTAACGTCGCCTTTTGCCAGGACACCAAGCATAAACAAGATCCGTTCCCACTATTTTGGCTTGGGCCCTGGACAGTGTTCCAGTACACGATGACACTACTCAGATCTGTCTCTTTTAATTTCTTTCTTTTTTTTTTTTTTTTTTTGTACATTTTTGACTTTGGTCTTTATTTTTGTCAACGAGGGGAAGCAAACGACAAACAAAGCAAGTCTTCTCTACATCCTGTGCGGTTCGTTGCTACTCAGTCCCCCTTTCGAAAAAAAAAGAAAAACAATTTGTGATCCTTCCTGGTGCTGACAACTCTTCCGTTGCGTTGTAATAATGCTGTAACTCTCTATGTCTTCTGGGACGCGTCAACCCCAACTGTCATGTCTTCCCAAAGCAACGAAAAACAGGATATACTTTTTATGTCTTTCGATCTTTATCACCCCGTTGAAAAAATACAGGGCTGATTCTTTTAAATGAATATGGCAGTGTCTTCGCCTGTTCACAAGTCTGTAATGTCTCTTGCTTTATGGCTTGGGTCACTCTTAAAAGTTCATTTTTCTCCGATAACAAAAAGACATCCTGATCGCGACCCTTTTTACTTGTAGTTTTAGAAAATCTCTCTCTCACATTCACTCAAATACATAATAAATTTGGTCAGACATAAGCTGATTCGCTTGATTGCGTACGACCTAAATTGGGTGGTTGGGATAAGTGAGCCATATCTTTCTTCCTGATTTCGCAAATGGACTTCCTCCTCGCCTGGACGCCCCGAATCGCCGCCTTAATCTTCCTCCATCCCAAATGGTTCAGCTCGGCCAAGTTGAGCACCACGCAAATCCCGCTCACCGCAAACATGAACACCAGGAATACCGTTTTTTCCGTCGGTCTGGAAACGTAGCACTCCACCTCTTTGAGACAGGGGTAACGGTCGCATTCGAAGATCCCGGGTACGCTGAAGCCGTACAGGAAGTACTGCCCGGCCAAAAATCCGATTTCGAGCGCGTTCCTGAACACAACTTGGATAATGTAGAAACGTGATATCCCTTCTTGTCGCCTGACTTTGGAGCTCTTCCCGTGGGTGAGGCCTCTTGGTGCGTTGGGAATTTCTTTCACCTCCAAGCAATCTGGTTCCTCTTTTCCACCTCCGCCATCTCCACCGTGCTGAACCAAAATTCCATTAATGTTGCGCAGCTTCCTCGGCCCGTCTCTGCCGTAGTCTCTCTCCATGATTGGATAGAGGAAGGAGTAGCGCCGATCCTTTTGTTTGGCCGACTGGTGAACCGAATACGTAATGAAGCATAAACTAGGGGTGCATACGAGGATGATTTGAAAGACCCAGTAACGGATG
This sequence comes from Boleophthalmus pectinirostris, assembly GCF_026225935.1. Classification (NCBI taxonomy): domain Eukaryota; kingdom Metazoa; phylum Chordata; class Actinopteri; order Gobiiformes; family Gobiidae; genus Boleophthalmus; species Boleophthalmus pectinirostris. The sequence goes on along the minus strand of NW_026571541.1, from coordinate 8,613,767 downwards.
TGAGAGATGGGGAAGGCTTTGTCATAGCAGGCCTGGTTGCATCCGGGCTGGAGGGTGTTGCAAATGAACATGGTCTGCTCGTCCTCGTAAACGGTCTCTCCGACGATGGCCACGATAAGGATTCGGAAGATCACCACCACCGTCAACAGGATCCTGGAAGACAAACAAAAGAAAGGGCACGTGGAGGTTAATATAAGAATGAGAGCGCACGTAGAGATGTCCTAAGATATCCTTCGAAGCACGGGAGATAACAAACCCAATGCAAACCTGGTTAAAGAGTAATACAATTGCTTTAGCATAAGGATGGTTTAATATATTTTGTTGAGCAGATACAATATCTGAAATTCTTCTCCTCTCCATCTCCCTTCCTCTCATCTCCTCTCTTTCCTTTTCCTCCTCTACCTCCCCCAAATTGGGTGTTGTTGTAGCCAATTACCAATATCTGAATAGTTTAAAATCCATACTAAGGACCACAAATCTATGTTAAGTTATATTACAATTCACATATGAAATAGGTTTTGTAAAAACAATGACAACATGTTTTTATCTGACATATAAAACCAACTAACCATAACCAATAAAGGACTTTTTATAATATATTATAATATTTTTTTCCACTTTTTTACTCTATCACAGTAGTTTTTATACAAGCATGATCATTTGCAAAAATATTGAACTATCGATATATAGTATCGTTTAATGTGATGATACAGTATCGATATCGTGGGCTACTGTACCAATATATTGCCAAGAGTAGTTTTTGGTATATTTTACAAAATTATTTTGTTACAGCTACAGTTTTGCTGCTTGTTCAGAGGAAGGAAACTCGTTTATGCAACACATTTGACATTTTCACTGTTTTGATGATTAAAATGTTAGTGTTTCATATGAACTTTGCACAAAAAGTGGTTTAACAAAGACTTTTCATATCACAGCTATGATTTAGACTTTATTTTTTATTGAACCATATCAAATGGATTTGAAATATTTCATACTGAATTGAAAGTGCACTGTATCAAGATGTGTACCGTATCTTCAACTTCTTAATGATACCCTGCCCTAATCTTCTGTTAGCTTTTGAGCTTTATCCTTGAGGAGCACCTGTTTTGGACTTTAACTAAAAAAAAAATCCACTGAAGCTCTCACTCCTTCCATTTTTTAATATAATTTCATTTGTTGCTTGATTGTGTAAACGCTCTTCTAATTCTGTTTTCATTGGTGTGTTCAAAAAGACAAATCTGTTGCTTCGAGGACAAACTGGGAATGAAATATGGGCACACAGACTGGGTCATTGTAGAAAAACATATTGTTGTGAAATATCGGCTCTATTTTGTATATGTATATCGAACTGATACTGATATCTGGGGAAATTCTCCAATTTCCCATATGGCCAATAACCGATAACTTGGAGCAAAACAGGGGCACACAGCCTGATTCATTGAAGAAAAACATATTGGTGTGAAATTTTGACTCAGTTTTGCATATGTGTACGGAACTGATACTAATATCTGGAGAAATGACCGATAACCCATTCTTAGATATTCCCAAGTAGGTTTACTGGCAAAATGACGCAGCTTTGCAAACACAATCTGGTAAATCTTAGCCCAAATGGATGCTAAACCTCTTCTTTTAAACAAAGCATGTAATCTTAGCCATACTGCGGTGTTTGAGTAAGAATTGAAAAGATTAGTGACAGATTGAACAATTCACCATATTATGCGTCAATGAAATGATGACTATATAAGATGTCCTTCTCAACAACAACAAGTTAAAAGATTCCATTAACTGGGTTTTTACTTTATTCAGACAGCTGCATTGATTTCTTCAAGAATGTGTTTCACAAGTCTGGTAAGGTTAGAAAAAATATGTTTCATTATTCATCGTCTACTTATTATAGGATTCAAGGTTTTCAGAGCCATTATGAGCAGCTATTAAATGAGGTAGACTGGTATTCTGAAAAATGTGCAATTTATTCACAGTTTTTATGGGGTTATGGAAGAAAAAAAAAAAGCATTCACACTTTTAATCACTAAAACACCTAGTCTGTCCTCACATTTAGCATTAAGATCTGAAAATATAATTTAAGCAACATTGTAATAAACCTAAATAAAATAAAATTTGGGGAGGAGGGTTTGCAACTTGTTTGTCTCCATGGAGATTATATTACTTTTCTAGTATGACATTCAACTTAAACCTTACATTTATTACAGTTACAGGTGTTTTTATTGTGCATAAGTTCAACAAAAGCATGCTTTCAAACTGTAAGCAATGTAACATCTCCACAGATCTGACCTCTAACTTGGCCCAGACAAGCACTTAATCACAAAATTCTTGCAAAAACTGTAAAATATATTCTGGTAAAACTCAGCGAAAACCTTTGAGTTCTTTATATCCATGACAACCGTGTAGAGTAGCTTAGACAGTGAGCGACAGCGCACGAATAAAGGGATTACTGATGCTGACTGACACTGCTTCTGGCCTCTATGAAGAAAATGAAAAAAAGATGATTCATTTTTGTGTGGATCAAGACAACTATATAAACAGAGGAGCTTTAAAGAACACTGGGAAATGTTAAAAGTGCACCGTGTACTTTTTCTGATGGAAGGGCCTGTCACCTACTTGTCACCATGGAGATGTTACAGAATGTTCCACAGCATGAAATTAAATCTTTTATTACCACATTTTTTCGCATGGTTTGGGTGGTCCTGCGACTTATACTCCAGTGTGACTTATATATTAAAATTTTCAGACTGACAGTCGCGAGAGGCTCTAGGCTTGTGTGTCAGTATCTAGTACGACTATTACTCCTGTACCACTGTCACTTCGCACTCTACTGTGCATGTCTCCTGTAGAAATAGCCACTGTCTTGCTGCAAATAGTGAAATATTCAGCCAAAAACGGTAATTGAGAAGTAGAAAGAAAGTTTGGAGCGAGAAACTTATGAGGGACTTGACGGAAAGCGGGGATGGAGAACACAGCTTTACAGCAACCGGGCAGGTGCACCATGTAACTTTCCTGGAAGTCACTGAATGAACTGACAAAACCTGAACTTCAATGACAATCGAAACCATCCTGTCAGGATTCAGAAAGGCCGGAATAATTCTAACTGTGTTACATTACGTATGTTACGTTAACATATTAACGCCTATTCAGTCTGTTGTTCTGTGTTCTATTGCTATTACTATAACTTGCCTTTCAAGATGAAATGTCGGTTCCTGGTCTCTGATTTTACAAAATACATTTCCCCAAAAAGTGCGACTTATAGTCCGGTGTGACTTATACATGTTTTTTTCTTCTTCATTGTGCATTTTTTGGCTGGTGCGATTTATACTCTGGAGCGACTTATAATCAGAAAAATACGGTAAGAGCAAATGTTCATATTGTGAGTGAGGTCGCCTATCCACAGATCTGAGATGTGACTTGGCTTGTTGGTGTCATCTGGTTGCTGCTAAGTTCGGCAGACAATGCAACAACCCAGAGTGAAACAAAAATCAAACATTTCCCTGGAGACAAGCAGATGGCAAACCTTGCACTGGGAAACTTATGCCATGCACCTTTAAAATATTAAGAATTAAAAACCTCACACATAAAGTTTTAAGTACAGGTCAAGTCAGATTGTGAGATAGGGTCAATAGCTTGATCAAGGACTACTTTTTGTGTTCCTGGTTTGAAATTTTCTACTAATTTTAAGAACTTGAGTCATCAGGTTCATACTATTTTTGTTTTTGCAGAGTAGTGTTCTGACAGGCCTGTATTTCTTTGATATTACAAACACCATAACCGGAGCACAGCTTTGTTTACGTCTCCTGCTTCCTGCTTTCAAACACATTCTTGCCTTTGTTCATTTCTTGTTCTCTTCAAAACTCATATATTTTTTACAGCGAGAACTTCAGAAGGCAGTTTTTTGTAGCTGTTTTTGCTTTATCTCCAACCTAAGTGACAAGATAACACGTCTGAAAAGGCTTGAAGCACAAATTTGGTCCTATAAATTGCAAATGGACTCTTGTGAGCTTTAAGCCATGTTAGAATGTTGTTACCTCATCAAAAACATACCAGGACTTGTGTTTTGTTTCATTTGAATTTCACATTTCATTTGAGTAATCCTGCTTTATTAGTTGGCCAACATCTCCAAAGCTCAAAATGCTCTGTTCTGTTTTAACTTTAGTTCAGTAGAGATTGGCAATTCCCAGGCTGAAATGATCCAAATGATTCTAGTGAAGGTGTATGGACTTCAAGAACACACTGGTGTGCAGAATTTTTGTGTTAAACATGTGTCAGTGAAACAAGGTAAGGTATGTTTTTCATGTGGAAACAACATTATAACATAGGTCAGAACTAGCATAATATAGGCTCTTTAACTATTCACGGTATGATATTATCACAATATGCATCTCACGGTACAATATTTATTACGATATTTTGAAGAGGCTAATATAATTGTAGATGGGACACCGTTTTGTTTTTAAAATACCTTGACAAGATTTTGGTGTGAATTATTACCATTATAATCCCAAGAATTCAAGTAAAAAACATATCTCTTCATTGTCTGGAAATCCAGAAGGATATTTCTCTGTATTTGTTATACAGCTCCATATCCACTGGTACAGCGATGAGTCTGGATTCATCCAGGCAATTCTCTTCATGTTGTTTGCACTGAAATGAATCATGGGATATGTATCTTCCATTTTCCATCAACAAAACAATAACACACAGCATAGCACAGCACCTGCTATTCCCCGTTGGACCATTTGACAACCACACTCACATCTCCACGGATCTCCCACAATCCACCTCTCTCTAATCACCCTCATTAATTCTCATGATAATCTTATAAATAAGTTTGATTTATCGCCGCTATCTCCGTGTGAAGGACCCCGGCTGGCTGCTATTACACTGCCTGTCTAAAACTGACCTCATTACATTTCTCATGGATTTATGGATTTTGCCTTCATACAAGTCAATAGACAGTGACATATAAAAATGACGTTGGACGTAGTGATGACTGCACAACATAGAAGAGAGCATTCATTTTAACACAAAGGCCGAATGTAGATGGAAAATATCCACATGTAGGAGAATATATATTGGTATAATGAACACAATCCAGTTTGTTACTAAAGGGCAGTTGCCTTGAACTTGAGCAATAATGTATGCAGATATTAACCTATTTACATACAACAGCAATGATTCATTTAATGAGCTATAGACTGAATTTATGATCCAACAATCCAACAAAAAAGTCACGTGATACTTCCTTATAGTTCCTTATAAATGGTCATTGTATTATATATGATTATCTGGAGCAGCATTCTGAGGACCTTTTCCGTTCAAAGCTACACTATTTTATGTTCAATTGCTAATCACCATGGCAACAGTCCTTATTTTTTATCATCCTCAAACCCACGGATAGATTTAGCGTTAGCATTAGATTGCAAATAATGAAAAAATGGAGGTAGTTGACATGTTCCAGAGCATTAACCACTAAGCTCTGAAGGTTTAGCCAATTATTACTAATGATCTACAATCTATATTTAGTGTGACATTTACTATGGAATATGCAGTTCTTAATAATACTACATTATCTGGTCTAGAAATGACAGAAGTGTGGTGAACCTTACAGTTTGTCAATATGCTCATTCATCAGTCACCATAAAGATTAAGAGGTGAAGTCATATATTTAACCGACGCCGCAATAAGGATCATTTAATCTACATGAATTACTGGAAAGGAAAATGATTTAAAAATAGGTTATTAAGCAAATTGGACTTTTTGCGCTATAGGAACCCACCTTATGGTTAGAAGTAGGTCCGGGTATCATTAAGAAATTGCCGATACGATACATAGGCTACGATACAATACATATCTCGATACAGTGCACTTTCGATTCAGTATATTTCAAATCAATTTGATATGGTTCAATAAAAATAAAGGCTAAATCATGTCTGTGATAGCCCACGATATTGATACTGTAACATCGCATTAAACAATACGATATATTGATATTTCGATACATTTGCACACCCCTAGTTAGCAGTGTGCACCCACTTTTGATCTATACAAGAGCAGGATACGAAACAATACACTATAACTTCACAAATTTCAAGGATCTATATTACATAAAATTGACTCTTACGAGCTTTAAGATATGTTATAATGATGTTGTTACCTCCTGAAAAACATGCCAAGACTTGTGTTTCGTTTCTTTCATATATGTACAAGTAATTCTTTATTATGAGTCTGTCTACATCTCCAAAGCTCACAATGCTCTGTTCCACTGTGTGATGTCATGAAGCCTTAGTTATCAAGTTAACAGCTACATTTTCATTTCATATAGAGATTGGCAATTCCAAAGGCGTATGGAGTGTATTAACACCTAGAAGCACATTCTGTATTACCACATGGCTTCACAAGGTGGAACAGAGTGTTTTCTTTTTAAGGCTACATTTATATGATGACAGTCTGAACAGAAAACGTAAAAGTGATGTCGTGTCTTCACTTTTTATTTCGAATTACATGAGCATTTTCGGGAGGAAATCTGCGTGCATATGGTGCAAAAGTGTGTCAGATTTCCTCATGTCCCGTACATGTTTATGTCACATACATGTACGGGACGTGAGGAGATCTGACCGAAGTGTTGCATCTTAGACAGTGTAGACTGAAACACTACGAAGGAGCGTATTCAACTTGGTTTCAAATTTTTGTGTTTTTAAGCCCCCAAAAGGTAAAGCTGTTTAATGTCACACCGTGGAACACTCCAGATTAGAGTAATGACATATCCAAAGAAACAAGTCATAGAAGTGTAATGTAATACCCTCTCTTTAACAGTATTCATACATGCACAGCATTTTGCTCTATTTCAAACCCCCTTGCCTCCTAATATTTCGATATTGAGATTTGGCTGCAGTGTGTGAGGGGTAATCCACCAATCACAGCGAAGCATCGGGTGGCGTGCGGCACAGATGTGGAGTCAGAGGCCAGCCTTAATCCTTTTCTGTGTCTGCTGTACCTCTCATCAAAACCACAGAGCCACCACCGTAATGAAAAGTCCTGCCGCCTGAAGCGCCACCTACGATTGGACTGGGCTGCGCGGTATAGAAGGGAGGGAGGGGGGGCTTGAGGAGAGGGTAAAATAAAAGCAAAAATATGAAAATTGAAAATGCTTTTGCCCTTGTAGTGACTCTATTAAGGAGCTTAGCGGGGAGAGAATTCACAATGCCAGAGCGAGGCTGTATGAGCACGTGCATGGAAATCACATAGGGCCAATACAATTCTGTGCATGGTATCTAAGCAAAAGGAATAGTGGAGACTTGTGGGAGTTAGTTAACATTGTGCACTGAATGACATTATTGTAAAGGACTATTTAGAGTGTAAGTTAAAGATATGGACTGTCCAGACTCAAAAATAATATAATTCTCAATGGAAAATGGTAAATATTACAGTACCAATACCAGTTTTTACAGTATCAATTTGTAACTTCTCTGAGATGCTATTGCTTTGTCTGGAATGTCCCACAGTATGGCATTAACCTCCTCCTTGGAGACAACCAGGTAAAGCCAGAGGTGGCACTACCATTAGGTAAAAGTCGGCAGATGCGTAAGGCCCCAAAACTTGGAGGGGCCCCAACCAAGTGCTACTAATCGATGAGGCCTCAAAGTAATTTGATTTTTGCTCAGTATGACATTAAATGAGAGTAGTTTACTTTTAAACAATAATCATAAGAAAAATAATCATAATCATCATAATGTAATGTATGTGTAATGTGCAAAAAAATAAAACTACTTTCAGTTATGTTATCTAGTAGGTGACTGAATCCAATCCATCATAATTCAAATAAATAGACATGTGCATGTCTCAAGAACAATGGGGGAAACAGACAATAAATATTTTAAAGTAAACAAAACAAAACTGAAAAACAGTGCATTGTAGTGAGGTCCCCAAACTCAAGTTTGCCTTGGGCCCCCAAATTGCTCACTCCGCCACTGAGTAAAGCTACCAGGCCAAGTTACAATTCGAATATTGGCTCAAGCATCCTCCAGCTCCAGTCCTCCCCTTCTCTTGGGCTACACACGATTGACCGCTGTGCCCGAGAGAGGGGGGACGTTCTCACCGCGTCACGCACTGTCATGTGTTGAGGTAGAAAATCAGCATTCTATATCATACTAAAATGAAATGTGAATGTGGCGAGGCCAAATGTGAGGGCTTGTTAATGTGTGAAGGGGCACACATTTTTTTCAGTGTGTAATATGAATATAATCCTCATTTGCTTGCAGCAGCTTACTATGAAATCATATTCATTTTTTTCCCCTGTTCCTCATGTCCTATTGCATTTGTAACTGTTGATCTGGGAAGAAATGTTAATTATTTAGTGCCTGCTTGCCATGAACATAATCAAATCAGAATACTTGCTTATGCTCAATATGAACAAATGTGTTGAGATATACTGTAACTTGTAATTAATACAATATAATGAAAACAAATGTGTGTGTGTGCGTGTGTGTTTTTTTTAATTCATATGTACTTAAATTAACTAACTTAGTTTCATAAAGGGTACAATACAGTTCACATCTGTGGAAAGTGGTGATTCTGCTCAAGGAAATAATGTGAGCAGGATGTTTTCCAATGTAATTTTTGAAAAAGAAAACATGTAATTCAAAAAATGCAAACTAGAAAAGACTAATGTTATACTGCGGAGCACTTCTAGTAAAAGACATCACATAGTATTTAAGGCTGAGCTGGTTCCAGGAAGGAAAAGATTAAAAAGACGAGAAACCCAAATGCCTCGAATCTGTAGTGCAGTTCTAAATGAAAAGTGGTGAGCCCATAGCGATAAGGACAGAGGCCATAACGGGAACACCATCAAAATCTCATCACAGAGAAAGAATTATATAATGCTATCTAAAATCTTTCACATGTGCTGTTCTAATCTGACAACGCAGGATTTCTACATTTTTTTGGTGTAGTTTTAGTAATTCCATCAAATAGATTAAGATTATCACATATACAATATCCATGTCCCCACACGTGTTTGCTATTTGAATTCTATTGTTCAATGTATTTAGAGGTTCAGGTGCTACCTACTTGTCTCCATGGAGATTTAGTGCTTGGCCTGGAATGTTCCATGGTACGACTTGAAACATTTCCATAGCATTTAGCTCAAAAATACAATAATTCTTTCTGTGAATAGTGACGATTCTTCACAGATCTGAATTGTAATGTAGCGTAGTGCTGTAGGTGGCAGACCCTCCACTACAAATGTTACATGGTGCTGCTTTAACAACTGAACGTGTTTTTGGTGCTAAAAATGACTTGGAAAAAAACACATTCTTACTGTGTGTGGCTTCTGACCTGTGACTTGGCCTAGTGTCATCAAATGCTTGTTTCTGTTGAGATATACTGTATGTTTAATGCCATACTGTGGAATATTCTATAGGCAATGCAATAACATCTCCATGGAGACAAGCAGATGGTGGATCCAATACCAGAAAAGTTGCATATTACACCTTAAAATGTCTGGTTAAGGCAGTCAAAATCAAAGCATGTCAACAAGTTAAAATGTCTTTTAAAAGAACTCAAGAAGTGAAAGGTCCTATATTGCGCAACATTAACTCTTGTGAGTGTTGTTTGAGTAATCCTTTATTATTGGACGATCTACATCTCCAAAGCTCAAAATGCTCTGTTCCACCTTGTGATGTCATGAAACAGTTATTAAGTTAATAGCTCCTTTTTAACTTTAGTTCAGAAGAGGGGTGAAATTATTAATGATTCTTGCAGAGGTCCAAGGACCAAGTCGCTGTTTTGCAAGTCTCAAGTAAGTCTCACGTCTTTGACCTCAAGTCCGAGTCAAGTCCCAAGTCAAATACAGGCAAGTCCAAGCTGAGTCTCAAGTCACTGGCCCATAAGTCCAAGTCAAGTCCAAGTCATCTGCTTTGAGCTTCAGGTCATTTCAACTCTTTAAACCAAAGTACCAAATATAGCTTAGAATTTAGCAATTTATATGCATTTTAAACTAAATTGTACTTAAAAAGTCATGGTATATTTATGTATGAGTATTTATATAAAAGTTGTAAATGTTTTGACAAAATCTTAGTGTGAATCATGACGGTCAGAACAAAAATAATTCAGATTTAAAAGTGCTAAATGAGTTTGTTCCTGTGAAATTAATCACTGCATTTATCAACTGTAAGAGAAAAGTATTTTATAAAAACATATGTATTTAGGAGAAGCATCAAGTCTTCTCAAGTCACAGGCCTCAAGTCTGAATCAAGTTCCAAGTCGAGTCCCAAGTCGTAGTCCATTTTATCAAGTCAAGTCCTGCAAGTCCCCACCTGCAAGACCTGCAAGTCTCCACCTCTGGATTGTAGTTAAGGTGTATGGAATTGAAAAACACCGTGGAGCACTTCCTGTATTACCACATGACATCACAAGGTGGAATAGAGTGTTTTCTGTTTGAGAGGGTCTGTGTGTTAAATATGTAATGAAACAAAACACAACTCCATGTCTGTTTGTGATGAGGAAACAACATTAGAACATAGATTAGAGAACAGTGTAATATGAGCTCTTTAATAAACAATATTTTCGTGAAAGTCTGAGCAGTATTGGAGCACATTGTCTTGATCTGTTCCTTCTCCTCATTCGGATTCATCGTTTAGCTAACCTTTGTTCACACTAAAACAGAACACTGATGCAGAAGACAGTTCTATGCAAATCCTTCTCGTCACTGAGCCTAGATATAATTTCCTCGCCACTGTGCATGTTTAATTTTGGCCAATTAATTGCGAGCCTTAATGAGAGCTTAGTGTGTGTCAAAGCCCAGTGCAAGAGACCCACTGTCAACTCAAAGAGAGAAAGAGGGCAGGAGGAGAGGAGAGAAAAGAGAAAAGGAGAGAAGAGGAGAAGAGAAGAGCAGAACAGAGTAGAGAAGAAGAGAGGAGAGGAGAGGAGAGAGGAGAGAAGAGAGAGGAGGAGAGGAGAAGAGAGAAGATAAGATGAGAGGAGAGAGAAGGAGAGGAGAGGAGAAGGAAGGGGAGAAGAGAGAAGAAGAGAGGAGAGAAGAGGAGAGGGAAGAAGAGTTGAATAGCGACGAAAAGAGGAGAGGAGAAGAGAGGGGAGGAGAGGGAAGAAGAAGAGAGAAGAGGAGAGGAGACAAGAGGAGCGAAGAAAAGAGGAGAGACAATAAACAAAGAGAAGAGGAGAAAAGAGGGGAGGAGGAGAGAAGTAGAAAGATGAGGAGAGAAGTAGAAAGAAGAGAAAAGGAGAGGAGAGAAGGGGAGAAGAGGAAAGGAGAAGAGAGGAGAGGGAAGAAGGTGGCAGGAGAGAGAGGAGAGACAATAAAGAAAGAGAAGAGAAAAGAAGATAGGAGGAGAGGAGAAAGAAGAGAAGAGGAGAGGAGAGAAGAGGAGAGAAGAAGAGAGGAGAGACAATAAAGAAAGAGAAGAGGATAAAAGAAGGTAGGAGGAGAGGAGAGGAGAAAGAAGAGAAGAGGAGAGGAGAAAAGAGGAGAGACAGTGAAGAAAGAGAAGAGGAGAAAAGAGGGGAGGAGAAGAGGAGAGAAGTAGAAAGAGGAGAAGAAAGGAGAGAATAGAAGAGACAATAAAAGAAGAGAACAGGAGAAAAGAGGGGAAGAGGAGAGGATAGAAGTAGAAAGAAGAGGAGAGAAGAAGAGAGGACAGTAGCGAAGAGGTGAGGAGAAGAGGGGAGAGACAAAGGAAGAGAAGATGAGAAAAGGGGAGGAGGAGAGGAGAGAAGAAGAGAGGAGAGGAAAGACAATAAAGAAAGAGAAGAGGAGAAAAGAGGGAAGGAGGAGAGAAGAGAAGCGAAGTAGAAAGAAGAGAAGCGGTGAGCATGGAGACCAGCATGGGAGGAGGCATCGTATGGAGCTGTTTGCATAGAGTTTTTGCATAATTACACAGAAAGAAAGAAACAGCAGTCTGAATCAGAATCTTGTACCTGGTTTTTACATTTTTTTTTATAATAAATTCATTTTTAGGTCATTAAACTATAAGGAACAAGTAAAACAGCAAGAAAAGCAAATAGATTTAGCTGAAGATTGGTGATTTGACTTCTGACTGACTTCCATGTTTTTTCAATTCCTATTTAAAGATGCACTGTACAACTTTTCAATTTTACTGCGAGACCACTTCACAGTAAAATTGCATGTTTTCAAGGATTTCAAGGATTTTTTATTCCACGAGAAAGGGGCAAAGATGTGTGTAAGCAGTGAGGCAGTGCTGATATGTGTGCTAATGTGTCAGCCATCTGTAGATCCGAACATATGGAAATGACTGGCTGCTTCCACTGCGCCTGAATAATTGGTCTAATCAGAGCAGAAAAATAAAGAGTGAAAGCGAGTTTGTTATTATCTTGCCATATTTTAAAGGGCCCATATTCTGCTATATTCTGATAATGATGTCATGTGGTATTAGAGGAAGTCCTCCATTGTGTTTTGAACTCCATAAACCTTCACTAGAATCATTTGGATGATTTCAGTCTTGGAACTGCCAGTCTCTTCTGGGAATCATTCAGACGTTGCCGATACGATACATATCTCGATACAGTGAGCTTACGATTTGATACAATTCAATAGGATATATTTCAAAACGATTTGATAAGGTTCAATAAAAAATAAAGACTTAATCGTGGTTGTGATACTAAAAGTCTTTGTTAATCCACTTCTTGTGCAAAGGGAATATGAAACACAAACATTTTAATCATCAAAAAATGTCAAATGTGTTTCATAAATGAGTTACCTTCCTCTAAACAATCAACAAAACTGTAGCACTGTAAATCATTTTGTAAAATGTACCAAAAAATACTCTTAGCCATATATTGATAGAGCAGCCCACGATATCTATACTGTATCATCACATTAAAAGATACATTATATTGATATTTCAATATTTTTACACACCCCTAATGAACAAGACATCAAATGTAGCTGTTAACGTGAAAACCATTGCTTCATGACATCACAAGGTGGAACAGAGCATTTTGAGCTTTGGGGATGTAAAAAGACTAATAATAAACGATTACTCAAACATGTGGGAATGAAGAAAAACAGGACTCCAGGTCTGTTTTTGAGGAGGAAATGGCATTCTAACATGGCTTCAAGCTCACAAGCATATATTTAGCATAATATAGAACCTTTCATTTAAAAATATGCATGTATGCATGCATATAAATCCATGCTTCATGCTACAGTACAAGAGATTCTGAAGTGTAAGCAAAAGAAAATAGCATTCAGACCTTTGCCAAGGCACTGGTCATATCTCACAATGGTACAGACAGCATGCACTATATACCTGCATACATTCACGATATGTTGGTAACTTTTATAGGCCGTAGTAGTAGTAGTAGTAGTAGTAGTAGTAGTAGTAGTAGTAGTATAAAAATGCTTAATTAGCCTGAAAAAAGGGTTTAACCACTTAAGTTTATTACCCTCAATCATAAAATATTAATTATTAAACACGTTGTTCATTATAATTTAGGTCTTTTGTCATGTTTTATCAAGGCTAACCTGGTGTTGTCATTAAAAAGCAATAAAATATACTTAAAATAAATACATGCATACATTTAAAGATGCACTATGTAACTTTTAAGTTGGGGGTCTGTCACCTGCTTGTTTCTGTGGCGATGTCATTGCTCTGCCTGGAATGTTCCACAGTATGACATTAACCTTAACGCCGACCATCACAAATATGCAACAAACTGTTTGGATCAAGATGGCGGCTGCATTCCCCCAATACAGTACCTGAACCTTTGGCAAGCACTTGTTTGTAGTTGTCACAAATTTGCAACATATTCAAATTTCTATTTATTTGTTTTTTTGCTATAGTCAAATGAATAATCTCAACTTAATTTACTATCTACTTACAGGCAAAAACACACACAAAACATGTTTTTATATACATCTACACTGCAAAAACTAAAATCTTGTTAAGTTAAGATGACTTGAAATAAGAAAGTTTTATCAAGATTTGAGTAAATTTCACTTGACAAGAAAAATTATCTGCCAGTGGAATAAGACATTTTGTACTTAAAATATGTAAATGCATCTTGCTGCACTTACAAAAAGAAAAAAACAACAAATATTTGCACTTAAAATAAGAAAAATAATCTAATGGTGCTTGAATTAAGAAAAACACACTTAGTCCATTGGCATATCTGCTCAAATAAAGTAAAATGTTCTTAATTTAAGCCATTATACCTTACCTAGATATTACTTTTTGAAGTGTATATAAATTCTACTATACATTTATTCAATCACAAGTGGTTTTACAGCTCAAAAATACCTTGAAAAACATGCATTCTGACTGTGAGCGCGGTTGTCTCTCCACAGATCTGGCCTGTAACTTAGTCTGGTTTGGTCTCCATGAAGATAGAAAGGTTTATTATTACACTGTGAAACATTCCAGACAAAGGAACAACATCTCCACGGAGAAAAGCGTTTGACAATTAACAGTAAAGCGAGGAAATACATTTGACCATTTACATCTTAAGACGTTCAACTTACATAACACCGCTTTGCTGATGCTAACCCGGGAATTGGATAATGACTGGCCTTTTGAATTGGATTAGCGGTTTCCTTTTACAACTAGTTTTCTGTTTACTCCCACCGCTGTTGCAAACGATCCCTGAACATCCTCTGAGCTCATACCCGGAGCTATCCTCAGTGTCAACTTTTCAGCTAATTTTACACTTTCTCCACAAACTCTTGGACATCTGTTCCGCCTCCCACTAAATTTATTATCTTGCGCGCAGCGGGACGGGAGCTCGGTGCACGTAATTAGCTGTGCATTTGACTTAAGGCTTTTAACATGCAAACAAGAACACAGTGTTTTTTATTTTCTTCTGGTGGACTCCTGGTTTCTCCGTGGCACGCGTCTCTCTCTCTCTCTTTTTCTCTCTCTCTTTGCTGTGATTTTCTGCCCCTCGCCTGTTGCCGTGGTAACTGGCAGCAGGAAGTGGAGAGGAGGAATAGAGGAGGGGGTTGTGTGGGGTTTCTGGGGGAAGAAACCTCAGCTTGATTTTACACAACAACATCTCATTATTACTGTATTATCTGGGAAAGTGTCTTCAAAAATTTATGAGAATTTATCCAGAATCAAAAAAATAAGTTCAACAGATCAGAATATGTGAGAGAAGAAGAAAAAAATACTATGAACATGAACAGAAACCATCCAAATTGTGGTACATGCAGAATAAAGGAAAAATGCTATGGTATTATACAGGGTGTCCCAAAAAACTGACTTCATTTTGTATCAGTTCTAGTTGAAATAACCTCAAATTTTCATAGAATGTATAGAAACAGATCAAGATTTTATATGTAAAGTTTTGTTTTTGTTCTATTTGCAGGTTGAGCCATTTCATTCACTTCCAAAGAGAAGTCATTTTGCATCTTGGAACATGCTCGAACACAATCCTTTAACCCGACATAAGTCTTCTCTTGACATAATTTCTCAGGTCAGTAATGTTGGCAATTCTTATTGAAATAACCTCAGATTTTCACAGAATGTATAGAAACAGATCAAGATGTTATATGTAATGTTTTGTTTTTGTTCAGCTTGTAGGCTAAGCCATTGTGTTCACTCCCAAAAATATGTAATTTTGCATCTTGGAATATACTCACACACATATGTAATCCTTTAGCACGACATAAACAGCCTTCCTCTTTAAATTGTTGGTACCAAGTCCAAATTTGTTGCCAGTTGGTGAAGTTTTTTCCAAATTTTTTAATTTCTTGGGTGACTGTGTGCGAGCAGATTCCAGACACAAAAGACTCAAAATGTCTTCTCTTGACATCATTTCTCAGGTCAATGATTTTCGAAATTCTTGTTGAAATAATCTAAAATTTTTCATTCACACAGAATGTATAGAAACAGATCAAGACTTTATATGTAATGTTTGCAGGTTGAGCCATTTCATTCACTTCCAAAAAGAAGTCATTTTGCGTCTTGGAACATGCTCGCACACCATCCCTTAGCCCAACATAAGCAGCCTTCCTCTTTAAATTGTCAGTACCAAGTCCAAATTTGTTGTCAGTTGGTGAAGTTTTTTCCAAATTTTGCACTGAAGACATGATGGGTGACTGTGTGTGAGCAGATTCCAGACACAAAAATCACAAAATGACTTCTCTTTGGGAGTGAACGTCATGGCTCAACCTGAAAACAGAATAAAATAAAACATTAAATATAAAATCTGTACAGAAGAAACAAAAATGTGGCTGTTTGCTGCAGGTGTTCCAATTAGTGAGAGCAGGTAGAGGGTGCTCTTGGAAAAAGGATCATAACATAATAGAAATAACGAAATCCATGCACTCCAAAGAATTAAAACTCACACAAGGAAAAGTATAGTTAAAAGGCCTTTATTTCGACCACTTAAACTAAAATCTTGATCTGTTTCTATATATTCTGTGAAAATTTGAGGTTATTTCAACAAGAACTGTGAAAATTATTGGCCGGCGAAACGATGTCACATTTTTTGGAACACCCTGTACATATATTACACATGCCGGTGACATCACAGGGTCAAGTCATACATTTGACTATAAAAAAAACACCTGTAACTGAATAACTGCAAGATAGCTAACTATACTGTGGAATATTTCAGGCAACGCAAGATAAAAACACCCAAGAATGGCTAAGAACAAAACACTGGACTGTTCTGGAGTGGCCTTCTTCTCCCAGATCTCAGTTCTCTTGAACATCTGTGAAATGAGCTGGAAGTTCCAGCCTGGAACATGCTGTCTGGAAAAGGCACCCTTCAAACCTGAGACAACAAGAACAGTTTGCTCACGAGAAGTGGGTCAGAATACCTGTTGACCAGTGCAGAAGTGTCATTGACAGTTACAGAAATCATTTGTTTGCAGAGTTTGCCTCAGAAGGTTGTGCAACAAAATATGAGATTAAGGGTACCACCATTTTTATCCAGGCCAGTTTCATTATTTTGATTTTCTAACGATTCTGTTGAACCACAGGTGAAAAGCAATAGGACAATTTTCAGTACATTTTTATTAATTATTGCTTTTATTAGTTTCAAGTTATTTCAGTGACCATTGTTGATTTTTTTTTCATTGCCAGAGGGGTACCAACAATTTTGTCCATGTATGTATATATGCTTCTTTATAGACTGTATAAAGGGGGTAGGGGAGTGTGACGTAACCCATAGCTCTAGCTCCAGTCAAATGAAGCTCATGAGGATAGCAGTTACAGATGAGAATTTAGAGACATAAGAATTTATGGACAAAATAGAAAAATAAAAACCATGATCATGTAGAGCTGGGCACTACGGACATTTTAAAACCAGCATCTAGAGAGAGATTCATTCATTAGAACAGTCAATCCCCACACACTGGTACATGCATGGACATTTGGACATTTGTAACACAGGGAGGACACACAGTCACATCCTAGACATCATCTGTAGGCTATAGTGCGATGCTTGAACTCTTTGAAACCTTTGAGGGAAGCCATTGCACCAGTTTTGAAAATAATGTGAGCTATGATTCTTTTCTTGTTTCATGTTTAAAATATACAGATCAGTCAAAGATGGCATAGCAGTATGTACTTCTGCCAACGCACTAAGTCTGTGACCCAACTTGGACTCATATTCCAAGAAGAGAAGCTGGGAATAAATAACTACAAAGCGACCGTGGTAATGTCATAACAAAATGTATAATCAAACCAAACAGTCTGAATAACATCGTCTCATACTCTGATATTGTGTTTACGAAATTCTCAAACATGAAGTCATCATTTACCCAACGGAAACCTTGATTATTTACATGATTTGGGCTAATGAACTAATTCCATTTCTTAAAGGTGAATGTGCACGTTTCTGGTGGAGGGTCTGCTACCTACTTACACTGCAAAAACTAAATCTAGTCAAGTTAAGATGACTTGAATTAAGGCTACGTCCACACATTTGTTTTCTTGCGGGCTGAAAAAAATTCGCCTCCGCACACGTGTCGGATCAATAAATATTCACGTCCAGACGACAATGGAGCACTGAGTGAAAACAATGTAATACATCTGCCACACCCTGGCGACACCCTGGGTCGCAACGTCATCGTTTTCCAAAAGCTGCAGTTTGCTTGTCCACACGACAATGCAATGCCAGCATGCTCAGATTTCTCCACTCTGGAACCTGTTCTCAAAAAACACCGTTTTCACCCACCCAAAACGCTGGCTCTGTGTGGATGAAATGCCAAAACAAATACAAACTTCACCGTTTCAACCAAAAAACAAGATTGATCACGATTTAAGTAAATTTCACTTGACAAGTAAAATGATCTGCCAGTGGAACAAGACTTTGTGCACTTAAAATATGAAAATACATCTGGCTACGTTTAAAATAAGAAAAACAACAACTTTTTGCACTTAAAATAAGAAACAACATCTAATGTTGCTTGAACTAAGAAAAACACTTATTCCACTGGCAGATAATTTGACTTGCCAAGATGAATCTACTCAAATAAAGAAAAATCTTCTTAGTTTAGGTCTACATATTGTTTTTGTTTTTTTTCTTCAGTGTGTCTCCATGGAGATGTTATTGCTTTGCGTGGAATTTTCCCTAGTAGCATTAATTCATTACTACGGGGGTTTCTATTGCATAAAAATACAATAATTCCTTCTGTGAATGGGGCGACTCTCCACAGATCTGACTTGTAACATAGTGTAGTGCTGTAACCTGCTTGTCTCTCTTGTGATAAATTTCTTAATGTATTTTAATCTAGTTCACTCTCTACTGTGGAACATTTTAGACAAAGAGACAAGCAGGTGACAGACCCTCCACTAGAAATGTTACACCGTGCACCAGATTTTAAATATTTTTCAAAGTAAACTACTCAATACTAACTAATGGTATTTACCTTATCCAGACTTCACTTCGTTTATTTTACACACCTAATGTCCCGTCTCCTCCTCGTTCTCTCTGTCCTTCTGTCTTATGGGTGTCAGTGGGTGATCTGAGTACAACACCCCAGTGGCTTTGACAGATCTGGCCCTGTCACCTAAGATGTGGACCGACACTTGTCATTCTCTCTCTCTCCTCCCTCTCTCCTTCCCTCCCTCCCTCTTCCTCTCCTCTCCTCTCTCCTCCTCCTTCCCTCTCTTTCTCTTCCAGCTCTGATTCCTTTGGCTGAGTTCATCGATCGCTCGCGGGTCACGATGGGTCACTTGGCAACAAAATGTATTTAATCTGACAGTGCGGTCCTTGGAGATGCTAGACACACACGCACACACACACACACACACACACACACACACACACACACACACACACACACACACACAACTCCTTCAGTGTTTTTTCAGACATACATTTCCTTGAGAATAACCCGGTCAGACTTCTGTCAAATACTTAAAGGTGCACTGTGTACTGTTTCTGGTGGAGGGTTCACCACTTTAACTGCATGTTGTTGTTTTTTTTTTAAAATGTTTTACAGTATGATATTTAATTTAACTATCTCCTTTGAGACGAGCCGGCCACATTACCAGGCCAAGTTACAGGTCAGATCTGTGGAGAAGTGGACCTGCTCATAATAATGTTCCTTGTTTTGCGGTAGTGTTGAGAAATAAAAACACTTGTGGTTAAAAAAATACAAGTCATATTTGTTTAAAGCCATACTTGCCATGTTTACATGAGAGCTTTAATTCAGAACAAAAATGAATTCGGCTTGAAAAAGACGATATAAACACTTAATTCCAAATGAAAAGGATTGTTCGAAATTAAACTTAATTCCGAGGTAAGTGGGTGGTTTATTCTGATTTTAAAGCCAAAATAATTCTTCCTCAATCATGTAAACGTTTATTCTTCTTAAAAATAATTCCGGTCATTCAGTGCCTGCTCTTTGCGCCACCCTTCCTACACGATCTGAACGATCCAGCTTCACCGGTCCTCACTTCAGACTTTCATCCACCGCTCTTTGGATTTGTGAGCGGGATGTGGGAGTGGGTTGAGGTAGAGCAGCGCTTCCCTTCTCCTCCTCAGCTCATATACGTAAAGTGTGATGAGAGAATTCTCCAGTTGCTGCATAATTATCATTGGAACAACTGCAAAAACGTAACAACAAACCGAGATGACAAAAAGCCGGTAGCAGCCAAGCCCCGTGGTCTCAAAATGGCCGCCTATTCAAGTCAATGGGCCGAGCTCAATGGCGTATGATTCGAAATTCGCCTTTTAGCCCGGTGAGGTACTTCCGGTGGCTGTGGACCGATTGAGCATGTGCAGTGGTGCTCTTTTCTCCCGCGGGCACACATTAATGCACGTGAACACACGCATAGAGCGCAGACTAATGTATCACGTGATCGCTTTGACTAATCAGAGCGAGAGGAGCTAGAGCGGAGCATTATGATTATAAAGCGTTTTTTTAAGACAAATGAAGGATTTTGAGCTGAGAAAAACTTTATGATCTAAAAATAGGTAAAAATTCCCAAAAATCCGATATTTTTGAAAGTTGTAGGTGCCCTGTCAGACGAACACGAGCAGTTTGTGATTACATTGCGCTCTATGAGAAAAATCCTTTCTCGGCCCATGGGATTTTTTCAGCTGAAGTACCAGTGAGTGACCGCTACATCAACTGGAGGCAACTACAAGCAGAAATACTCTATCCAGTTATTTTAATAGATCCACGGTAGCAGCTGAAGTGTGTGTTTTCTTCCAGTAGGCGTAATTGTGTTTCTGTTCCTGTCCAATCAGAACCTATCCCAGCCCCGCGGCGTTGAGCGGAATTAAATAAAGGTGATTTAATGTGTTTTTCATGTAACCCTCACTTTGGAATTCATTATTTCCATGTAAACTCAAAGGAGAATGTTTTAATTCCGAACTAAATGTAAACGTGGTCACTGTGGAACATCCCAGGCTAAGCAAAAACATCACCATGGAAACTAACAGATGCCTGACCCTCCATCAGAAAAGTTACTCTCTATAGACTCTAAATACTTAAATAACTACATTGTTCTTTTTGTTGTTATAGTATGTACAAAAATAGCAGTACAACTTCTCGTATCCCTCTAGTGTCCCAAAGCATACTGACCTCCTTGCTTTCTCAGCATGTTCTATTTTTAGTCATTTCTATTATTAAAACTAAGCGATTCTGTCCGCGTAGTACTTTTGATCTGTCTTTTCTTATATAACAGTGTCCCTTGAAGCTGCCGGTGCGGGCAAGGTGGCCGTGCCCGATAAAGGTCTAAGCAGTGGGGTAGAGAACAGCCCACTCACTCCTTCTGTCACTGGCCCCGAGCACCACATCCACCTAATGTAATACAAGAGTGTCTATGTGAGGATATGTGAAGGTTTGGCAAGGCACGTGGGGACTCAAATCTGTTCACAGAGACAGTTATAGGAAGTTGTTTTCCTGTAGTTAAATATGGGTTCAGTTAAGGCTGGTCAAGGAAGACTCCATAAAATAAATATACAGTAAGTCTATGCAATTTCTTCACAAGATACATGTTTATTATGGCACGTGAGGGCTCAGTTATTCAACCTGTTATTCTTGTGCGGACCATAAATTGCATAAAGAAGTGGACTAAGCAAGTGTGATGTCACCAGTAGCATTTGGCTCCACTAAAAGGAAGATTGTGATGCTAACAGTTATGCCGGCCATATACTGTGCAATATTTTTGATAATTTCACTCAGCCCCAGCTTAAACTGTACGACCAAATCACAGGGTTTAAAAGTTCCCAGCTCACGATTTATATTCTCACACTATACGAACTACTTCAACAGTGCAAAACCCTCACGAGAAGCAACTGGATTTCAAACAGGTTTGATATTCTTGCGACCTACGAAAACCAATCGAGAGCTGGTCGTGAGGTATTTGTGATGGAAATTTATATTGTGGAAAGATTTCTCTCAGTCTGTCTTTGTGTAAATGAATGTGATTTCTAATTGAGACCCATACCAGTCATTAGTAGGTGTAACGGCTCAGCAGACACAACTGTCCACACCCTGAGAAAGCCCTTTGTTGTCTTAGCTGTCCTCAAATGCATGTTAAGTTTATTAGCACAAGTCTGTGAAAGTCACTCTGCTTTGATATGTATGTAACTTGTATTTCTGTATAAATACTCAGATGCTGATGCTCTGGAAGATACTTGGTGGAGATTCTCTGGCCTAGGCCCTGTCCATATCTGCTGTAACAAGAATAAAACTCTAGTCTGTATTCCAAAAACTCATCGGGCTTCACAAATGGATTAATTATTTATCATCAAGAGATACATAATTTTTTGCACAACATATTCATCGGTTCTCGTTACCCCATGTATACTTCACAAAGCACAACACATGATTAAGCCAAAACTCGGCCTGATCCCAAAAACTGTCGACTGCATGAGTGAAAAATCGTCTCAAAAAGAGCCAAAAATCTCACAATGTACGCCTGGCTTTACAGGAGAGAAATTGGAGCCAGGCTCTATATTATGAATATATTAAAAAAAACACTAGGATCATGTAGAGCCAGTTAATGCAAGACCAAAATGAAAAGGCTCACCGCAGCAGAGAGAGGAGTGACAATATTCCAATGCAAGTCAATGGGAGCCAGGAACAGTAGGAGCCGGAAGAGCCGGCAGAGGATTGCGAACTTCCTATTCTGAGTCTACGGTGGGGAACTACTGCAGGTTAAATATGGGTTTCAAGAAAGACTCCATAAAATAAATGTACAGTAAGTCTAGGCAATTTCCTCAGAAGACACATACACTTGATACACCTGTGAGTGTTTGTGTTCAGAAAGACAGTTATAGAAACCCGCTATCCTTGTGAGGACCTACTCCAGGTTAAATATAGGTTCAGTTAAGAAAGACACCATAGAATAAATGTGCAGTAAGACTATGCAATTTCCTCACACGACACATAAAACTGATGAACCTGTTTGTGTTTGTTTGTTTATCAAGGGACGTGAGGCTTTAAATCTGTTCACACAGACAGTCATGGGGACCTGTTATACTTGTAGGGACCTTCTGTAGGTTAAATATGGGTTTGGGGCTGGGCTTAGTTAACTCAGAGTAGTATAAATCCTAGCGCCTCAAGCCAGTTCCATCAAATTGAAAATGGTTTCTGGATAAGAGCTAGCATTAGGTTCCTGAAAGTAAATGTAAGTCTGTGTAGTTTCATGGTATAACACATTCTGAAAGGTTTAATCATGGACAGTGTTTTTGAAATCGAAATGTTTCAACAAAGCATAATGGTCGCTTCATAATTGCTTGGGGGATTACACTGACAAAAAATGGATGAAATGTCTGAGTATTTATGTGTAACAAATGATGTGAGGACTCAAATGTGTTCATATTCAGGAACCTGTCTTATTTGTGGGGACCAAAGACTTAAAAACAATCATACAGTCATTTTAGAAGTTGTTCTTTTAATCAAGTAGTCTGGATACGGTTAAATCAAAGGAGATTTTAAAGGTTCTATATTACACAAAATTGACTCTTGTGAGCTTTAAGTCATGTTATAATGTTACCTCATCAAAAACATACCTAGAGTTGTGTTTTGTTTCATTCACACATGTTTGAGTAAGCTTTTATTATTAGTCTGTCTACTTCTCCAAAGCTCAAAATGCTCTGTCTCACGGTGTAATGTCATTTAGTGGTAGTTTTCAACTTAACACCTACCTTTGAGCTTTTAATTCAGCAGAGATTGACAATTCCAGAGCTAAAATGATCCAAATGATTCTAGTGAAGTGTATGGAGTTTAAAAGTACAATTAATTACTTGTTGTATTACCACATGACATCATAAGGAAGAGTGTTTCTGTTTGAGAGAAGAACTCAGAGAAGAGAAGAGCTAAATGAAACAAAACACAACTCCAGGTATGATTGTGATGAGGAAACAACATTATAACATAGATCAGAAAACAGTAGGGGTGTAATGATATCCAAGTCTCACGATACAATATTGGAGTGTAACAATATCCAAATCTCTTATGATATTTACGCAATATTTTCACAATATACATCTCACGGATACAATATTTATTGCAATATTTTGTGGAGGCGAACAAAACTGTTAATTTGCTACTTTTTCTTCTTAAAATGCCTTGACAAGACTTAATCCAAATAATTAAGACTTAAAAATGCTTAGAACTGTTATTTCTTCTTGTAGTCTTCACTCAAATGGAGCAAAGGATCATGGTCTTTGTAGTTCCCTCTGCTATTGCTGCACCATAACTCTTAGTTTAAGCAAAGAGACTTGTAATTCGATATACTGTGATGGTCCACGATATTATTGTGAGAACTTTGACGATATGATATCACAATATTTCGGTTATTGTTACATGCCTAGAAAATAGTGTAATATGGGCCTTTTAAAATGCTAAATACTAAACTTAGCATTCATTCAACTATATTCTAATGTTTTTGATTATGTTTTATAGTGTTTTTTCAATGTATGTTTGCATATGTTGCCAGTAATATAAAGTTTATATGATGGATACCGAGCTGTATATATATAACCAACATGCAATTCATTCAAAAAGCAAGATTACAACATGCAGTATTTTCCTTGCCATGGAATACAGCATTAAACTTGAATAAAACATGGTAAATGCAAAATGATAAAACAAATCAGTACACCTATGAAGGCACAAGGTCTGTTTTCTGTTACTTCCTGTTATATGGCACCATTTTGAAGATTTTCCATCAATCAAAAAGTATAATATTTTGTTTTAAATCGTTAACTGCTATGGCAATGATCCTGGAACTTCATCATAGGGTAAAATAAGAACCACTCACATATTAACAGACTGATTAAAAAATTGCTTAAGGACCCCACCTACAGTATATATGTTCTCGAAAACCGTTTAATACTATTCCCATACAGTTTGTGAGTAGCTTTAATCCTTGAATTGGAGTGTTACACCTTTTAAAAGTTGCAGTCGAGCTGGTGCTTGTCTGTTCTCTCGTGATAAACACACCTCTGCACATGTGCACCAGTTTTAATCAGACTCTGCTCCAGATGTTACACACAAAGCCGATTGTGTCTGACATTGGCCAACATCTCGTTTACTATCTCTCTCTCTCTCTCTGTCGCTCTCTTTATCTACCTCTCTATCTGTCTCTGTCTTTATCTATCTCTTTATCTGTCTCTATCTGTCTCTATATCTGTCTTTCCATCATTTTTACTTTCTCTTTCTCTCTTTGTTTCCCCACTCTTTCTCTCTTTCTCTAAGTCTCACTCTGTCTGTCTCTTGCTGTTTCTCTCCCTCTCTATCTGCCTTTGTCTCTCTCTATATATATCTTTTTGTCTCTCTATTTGTCTCTATCTCTCTTTACCTATTTACATCTCTCTCTCTCTCCCCCCTCTTCATCAAGCTGACTCTCTATATATCTGTCTCTTTATCTGTCTTTCCATCATTTTTTTTACTTTCTCTCTCTCTTGATCAATTTTTTCTGTTTTTCCTTCATTTCTCTCTCTATCCTCCTGCATCTTCCCCCCCCCACTGTCTCCCCCTCTCTTTCTCTAAGTCTCACTCTGTCGTCTCTCTCTTGCTCTCTGACCCTTGACCTCTCCCTGTATATCCCCTCCCTCTCTCTCCTTCTTTTCTGTCTCCATCGCTGTTTCTCTCACTCTTTCTCTCGCTGTTTTTCTCTTTATCTATTTCTTTATCTGTCTATGTCTGTCTCTCTCTATCTATCTCTATCCCTCTGTATCTATCAATATCTCTCTCTCTATCTATCAATCTGTCTCTATATATCTGTTTCTTTATCTGTCTTTCGATCATTTTTACTTTCTCTCTCTCTTTGTTTCTCTATTTCTCTCTGTTTCTCCTTCTTTTCCCTCCCTGTCCTCCTCCATCTTTTCCCTCCCTCTGTCAACCTTCTCTTTCTCTCTTTCTCTAAGTCTGTCTCTCGCTCTCTGACCCTTATTGCCCTCTCCCTCTTTATCCCCCCTCTCTTTTTCTCTTTTCTATCTCCATCGCTGTTTCTCTTCATCTCCCTGTCTCTCTCTTTATTTAGCTCTCTCTCTATCTGACTGTCTGTCTCTCACTATCTATTTCTCTCTCTCTCTCAGTCTGACTATATATCTGTCTCTTTATCTAGCTTTCCCTCATTTTTACTTTATATGTCTCTCTCTTTGTTCATCTATTTTTCTCAGTTTCTCCTTCTTTTCTCTCCCTATCCTCCTCCATTTTCCCTCCCACTGCCTCCCTTCTCTTTCTCTCTCTCTCTAAGTCTCACTCTGTCTATCTCTTGCTCTCTGACCCTTATTACCCTCTTTCTGTATATCCCCTCTCTCTCCCTCTCTCTTTCTTTTCTATCTCCATCGCTCTCTCTCTCTTTATCTGTCTCTCTCTCTATCTATCTGTCTGTCTGTCTATCTATCTCTCTTTCTCTTTATCTATCTACATCAATTTCTCTATCAATCTCTATATATCTGTCCCTTTATCTGTCTTTCCATCATTTTTTCTTTCTTTCTCTCTTTCTTTCTTTCTCAATTTTTCTGTTTCTCCTTCTTTTCTCTCCCTATCCGCCTCCATATTTCCCATCCCTCTGTCTCCCCTCACTCTCTCTTTCTTTTGTCTATCTCCATTGCTGTTTCTCTCCCTCTCTTTCTATTTCTCTCTCTCTCTCTCTCTCTCTCTCTCTCTCTCTATATATATATATATATATATATATATATATATATATATATATATATATATATATATATATATATATATATATATATATATATATATAT
The DNA here is from genome assembly GCF_026225935.1 of Boleophthalmus pectinirostris. Classification (NCBI taxonomy): domain Eukaryota; kingdom Metazoa; phylum Chordata; class Actinopteri; order Gobiiformes; family Gobiidae; genus Boleophthalmus; species Boleophthalmus pectinirostris. The sequence continues at coordinate 8,587,097 of NW_026571541.1, read as the reverse complement.
ATATATATGACTCTCTATCTGTCTTTCCATCATTTTTACTTTCTCTCTCTCTCTTTTCTCTCTCGTTGTTTATCTATTTCTCTTTATTTCTCCTTCTTTTCTCGCTCTATCCTCCTTCATATTTTTCCTGCCTCCCTTTCTCTCTTACTCTGTCTCTGTCTCTCCCTCTCTGATCCTTGCCCCTCTCCCTCTCTATCCCCTCCCTCTCTCTTTTTTTTCTATCTCCATCGGTGTTTCTCTCCCTCTCTCTCTCTCTCTCTCTACCTTCTCTCTGTATGTCTCCCTCACTCCCTCTCTGTCCCCTACTTAAGCGTAATGTTTTTTTTTTGTTTTTTTTATGTGCTGGAGCCTGGTCGAATCAGGTAACTTTAAACACACCCGGGTTTGTTTAAGTTCATTCGCGTGAACCCGTTCCCTTACAGATGTGTTCTAATCGGATGAGCACAATTTGGGACACACTGTCTGATGTGGGAATTTACAGGGCACCGACGCTCACCCTAGGAATCTTATTTGGTCAAGTCGCAACAACATTTAAAACTTACCGGCTTCAAATCCTCTATTACCACACAAACAAATGGATATTGCTGATAAAACACTTAGAATAACACTCATTCTTACAGTGAGTGGGGTTGCCTCTCCACAGATCTGACCTGTAAGAAAGATAAAAACTCCAACAGAAACTTAAATTACACACTTTTAATGAACCAGATGCAATTAACTTTAGTTCACGTGTTAGACTATTTAATAAAACATCGTAAATCAACGTAAACTATATAAAATAAATGTAATAAATATCTTTTTCCAAGCATATATACAGGTATTATGTGACAATAACATGTATAATGGTTGAGTCTTTGTATAATCCTGCATCTGTAAGCTGCTAAAATGGATTTCTAATAATAGTTTTTTTTTTTCCAATATGACCGTCTCCCTGTATTTCAAGCTCAGAGGTATTTAAGTGCAGTACAGAGGAATGTTTATATCTGTACTCACGCGACAACGGGAATTACCTCCGCCATGCGATGTAAAACAATGCAATACACACAATAACGAAGAGTATAAATTCTGTCAAAATAAATGAAATAAATGCAATTGGTCATATAGAATAGCAAGAAATGTACAGTATTTGAGCAAAAATTGTCCTGTCCTAGTATCAGACTGTATATATAAATGGACATAGTTAACCCAGTAGCCGCGATGTTCCAAATAGGAAGTGGGCATGGGGGCACTTCGGGTTATGTCAACTTTTCAATTGACTTTACATTCATGAGTTTCGTTATTGTGGTCTTAAAATGTTCGTATTAATCCACTCTAAATGATCTCTGTGTTTTATTTTTGCTGTTTTGTCCGTAAATCAGCGTTGTAGTCATGACCGCACTGATTGAGACCAAGACCTGTCCGAGACCAAAGGGTCCAAAGACCAGGACAAGACCAAGACCTCTGAGGGTCGAGACGAAGACAAGACCAAGACTTTTAAAGGTCAAGACCGAGACAAGACCAAGACCACGGCCCACTGAGACCAAATCAAAACCATCTTTGGCATTTCCTACATGTATTTGTATTTTACGGTTATTTCGGCACATATGTATTAATGTTTTTATGAATCAGTTTGATCTGGTTAATGTTCATTTAGGCTTAAAATAAGCCCTCTCACCCACAGTTTGAGAACCGCTTCTTTAATCCCACTTCCAGTGGCACTTTATGGAAAACTGCTTCAAAGTGAATCAAGTGAGTTTTTTCAAGTTCATAACAGTTACAGTTACATTATTTTACTGGTTTTGCAGTGGTATTTAACAGCCTCTGCACATTTACCTTGTCGAGTGTCAGACCTCGAGTCCAAGACAAGACCGAGCCCAAGCGCCAGCAAGACCAAGTCCAAATGTGCTTAAGTCCGAGACAAGACCGCAAAAAAGACCGGTCTTGGTCTCGAGTACTACAACACTACTGTAAATACATTCCAATTCCTTATGGAACTTAACTCCCAATTTGTCCGTAGAGCTGCAAGTCTCAATGAGCTTCATTTGACTGAAGCTGAACGCTGCAGGTGACATCACACTCCCTTAGTTCTTTATACAGTCTATGCCCAGTAGGTCATAATATGAGGTCCCTTGTGTGCTGCCAGCATCTAATTACAAAGTGTGTTATTGTCTGATAATCAGGAAAGGCACATTAGCATGCTAGTTGTTGCTACTATTTTTGTGACTCTGAAACGCTCATCGTGGTGAATAACTAAGATGTTCGTAATAGGCTATGAAATAAAAGAATAAAATGTAACTTTGAACCACTGAAAACCAATAAAAATACTAGTTCTGTTTTTCCTTTTTTGAAGACAGTAAAAATCTAGTACAGTGCCCTATTATTGATTAAAGATTGAAAACGTCATCCCAGAGGTGTCGCCCGTTTCGTTTGTGCCACAATTGTCTCCGTGACGATGTGGATATGTGACAGTTACCCTGGCAACACTGCTAAACCTCTATTTTTGTATATAAATAATAAAATAAAAATACTAACATATAAAAATAGACTTCTTAAAACCGGATCCTGCTCAATTGCAGGGACTGAAATGTGACAGAAATAGTTGCTATGGAAACTCAATTGAATGCAGTGGTTTTGAGGCGCTTAAAAAAACGTGCAAGAGAGAGGCGAAGACAGAGACAGTGTGAAAAGCGATGTGAATGTTCAAAGCAAAGTAAACTTTAGTCCCCATACTATATTATTCTACATATATGTAGAGCTGCTGAACAGTCTGTTTTGCAAATGTATAATTTATTGAGATAATGCAATAGATTGTAATTCCACAAATTCCATAAAATCTACATGTTATTAAAAAAGAATGTGTATAAAAGAAGCAAAATATAAGACAATAATGTCATAATGGCCTACTCAAAGGTGCACTATGGAGGGTCTGCTACTTGCTTGTCTGCATGGAGATGTTATTTCTTTGTTATTTCTTCGCCCTGCATTTGTTCAATCACAGGTGTTTTACAGTTAAGAAAACATGAACTCTTCCCACGTGCATGCTTGCTTCTCCATAGATCTGACCATTAACCTGTCTCCATTGTGATTACTGAGTTTATTTCCGTACTGTGGAATAATCAAGGCAAAACAGGAATATCTCCATGGAGACAAGCATAAAAGTTACACAGTGCACCTTCAGTGGATTGGGTTGGATAGTTATAAAACAGTTAGTGTGCATTGTGCTAGGATTTTTTTGACATATAATTTAATAATTAATCATTTTAATTAAGTTTAGGGTTAGGGCTAGGAACAGGTCATTTGGTTGAGTGGCTTTGGAACAGGTTTATATAATAAAATAATATGTCCAATAGTCTTTCACCTGCTTGTTTCTATGGATATGTCATTGCTCTGCCTGGAATGTTCCACAGTATGACATTAAACAGCTCTACTTTACATTTATTCAATCACAGGTGGTCAAAAATACCTAAAAAACAGGTATTCTGACTGTGAGTAGGAGGCTTCTCCACAGATCTGGCCTGTAACTTGGACTGCTTTGGTCTCCATAAGAGCTGGGTATCATTAAGAAGTTGCCGATACAATACATACCTCCATACATAGGCCGCGATACGATACGCTTTTCGATACAGTGAGCTTTTGATTCAATACCATATATTTCACATCGATTCGATACGGTTCACTTAAAAAAAAAAAAAATCATGACTGTGATACTAAAAGTTTACTAAGGCTATGCTTATATGATGACGGTCTGAATAGAAGACGCAAAAATGGCATCACGTCTTCACGTTTATTCCGCGTTTAGACAAGCGTTTTCGGGGGGGAATCTGCATGTATACGGTGATGCAAAAGTGTGTGGAATTCGATTAGGTATGCATGCCAGGCAGCTTGGTGGTGCTGTGACACATTAGCACACAACACTGCTATGTTTATACGGCGTAGGCATGTGTAGAATCTTCCTTCTTCTCATCTGTATAGTATAATAGTATCTCTGCATATTCTGTACATTTGTTGGGATGCCTCCTGTAAATTTATTGGAGGTCCAACGCATGGAAATTAGCCTTTGTTTGTTTCTGTGTACTGTATGTATGTGATGTAAACACGTATATGATGTGAGCAGATCTGACCACAGTTTTGCGTTTTGGTCAGTGTAGATGGAAACACTATTCCACTTTTCCACTCTGGAGGGTGGTTTCAGATTTTTGTGTTTTTGAGCCCCAAAATGCCATCACCATCTAAACGAAAGGCACTTCTGATAAAATATTTTGTCATTTTTACCCGCAAGTGTCAACAGGCCCTAAGTCTATTAAGTTTGTGTGAAGTTAATTTGAAAAACACCAATTTTACTCATTAAAATAGAGAAAATGTCAACACTTTTGCAACTCTTACGCAAAATAATGTAGTAGAATATACCAAAAATTACTCTGATATCAATACTGTATCATCATATTAAACAATACGAAATATCGATATTTCAATATTTTTGCACACGTCTAGTCTCCATAAAGATAGCAAGATTTAATACCATACTGTGAAACATTTCAGATAAAGTAACAACATCTCCATGGAGAAAAACCACCAGAAAATTTACACAATGCACCTTTAAGTGATTGACAACATAATAATCAATATATGGAGAATTTTTAGGAGATCGACGAAGCCATGGTTGGGATAATTTGGATGTTTACACAGAAGGAATATTGAATATAAGTACAAAGATGCTACGTTTAGTTCTTCCAGCAAAGGTAGGCCTAGGGGAGGACCAAAAGCAGATTTGTGGATGTAGTGGATGCTGGGAGAGGGTGTGGGTCAAAGCGGGGAAATACAGAGAGAGAAGGGGAAATGATGGCCGTAATCCGGATTAAATGAGCGGGTTTGGGACAATCCCGAGTTATAGGGCTGTGGAGTGTGCCAGACCCCACCCGCTGTGAGCTCTTCCTCTGCTCCGGGCCAAGAGCACCAGACCGGATCAGCTCCATCAGCACATGCACAAAAGCTCCACCACACCAAGGCAAGGAGAGGATGGTGAAAAGACCAGACAAAGGAGATTGTAGTGTATCACATCGTGCCAGAAAATAGAAATGTGTTGGGTAGATGGAAAAAAATAGATAGATACTTAAGGAGATATAAGATAGATACATAAAGCAGGGGGTGTGGCAGAGATTGGCAAAAAATATGATGAGTAAAGATACACACATACTAGTAAACAAAAAATGCATTTGGAGATGACTAAAATATTAATTGCTTTGGCTCTGTTTTGATAGTATTGGTATTGACTTGGTATGAAATCATGCTGGGGGTGTTCCACATGTTTGTGTATGGCGGAATGTTCACAATGCACACAAACACTGCTCAGATATAAACGCTCAGATTTAATCATACCTAGGCTCAAAACAATAAAACCAGTCAAATAAAATAAGAGCAATACCACAGAATAGCAATAAATAAGTAAACAAAACCAATAAAATAAATTTAAAATATGTGTAAAATTCTTCAGTCGTCCAGGTAGAATCCATGGCAAAAGGAGAAATTCATATGTTTCGCAGCTCATCCAAGCTGCTTCTTCAGTTCTGGTCAAAATGCTGATGAAAACTTTCTTATATCTGGTTGAAATGAGGAGCTAACTACAATGAAGGGTTAGTTTCAGTGTAGTTTCATTGTAGTTAGCTCCTTTCTTCAGGAGGATATAAGGCAGTGTCCATTACTTTACTGGATTTTATTGTTTTAAGACTAGTATGATTAAATCTGAGCGTTTATATCTGGCTAACTACAATGAAGTGTTAGTTTCAGAGTAGTTTCAGGGTAGTTAGATCCTCCCTTCAGGCAGATGTCCACTAACATTACGATCAGAACTGAAGAAGCAGCTTGGATTAGCTGTGAAACATATTTGACCAAATAAACTTTTTATTCAGTTGACAAACTGAATTTCTCCTTTTGCCATCAATTAAAAATAAATCAAAGACACAGAGGAGCACACAACTCACACAGTGTTAAGAGCCAGAGAATAAAAGTGGGTCTGAAGATGAGACTTAAAACACTCCACTGTGGGGGCTGTTGGGACGTGGGGGGAGCAGAGCGTTCCAGAGTTTGGACAGACCACAGAGAAAGCCCTGTCCCCTCTGGTTTTAAGTCTGGTATTAGGCACCATGAGCTGGACCTGGCCCTCGAATGTAAATCTGGATGAAGTCCAAGACGTACTGTGGGGCCAGTCTATTCAAAGCTTTAAAAACAAACACTAAAATCTTAAAGTCATTTGTAAAATTAATAGGAAGCCAGTGCAAAGATGCAAGAATTGGGGTAATGTGTTTTCTTCTTTTGGTTTCTGTTAAAAGTCGCACCGCAGAGTTTTGGACTCACTGTAGTTGGTAAAGCTCGTTTTGTGAGATGCCAGAATAAAGTCTGCTACAGTAGTCGAGGTGTGATGAAATAAAAGCATGCACGAAGGATAAAAAAAAAGGTTTGATTTTGGTCAGATTGTGTTAAAATAAAGCCCAAATTAAAGTCTAACAAAGCCTCAGACAGAGCAGAGCCTCGAGTTAACATCACACCTTCAGGGTATGTTGATAACACCAGCCGCAGAGTATCAATAGTTTACCTTTAATGTTACATATACAGGACATAATGTTATTCTATATGAAAGAACAACAAATAGCAAAGTAGTTCAATTGCCCGCAGGTTTTTTTCTTTCATAATCTCAGAATAAAGCGTTTATTCATTCATCTCTGTCTGAAAGGTGATGATAAAGATGTTTTTGTGCAGTGGGGACTTGGTTAAAAACAGAAGCCCCCAGCGCTCTGACTGCAACCTGCTCAAGTCTCATGAAAACTGCAGGCATATTCACTGTTAACAATAGATTTCAATTTGAGACACATTTGCATAAAACAGCTCCGCAATTTCAATTATAGCGTGCGTTTTCTATTCTTAGACTCACTCACTGTCTTGTGCATTGTCTGTAATGTTAGAGCTGAGGAAGCTGTAAGCAACATGGTGCCTATGAAATATTGAACCCCTTACATATGTTGACTACGTGGAGACTGGGCGCTATGGTATATTCATCAGAAACTGTCTCTAATATTAATGAATGCGGTTTCATATTCTCACGGTACAGTTTGCACCTTTGGTTTCATCTCAGCAGAAGTAGAAGACATCCTGACAATGCACGCTGATGTCAGACTTGAAAAATATGATGCAAGTTGAAGTTAGAATATGCAAAATTATTATAACATTCTGGAAAAATGATTGTAAATGTAATTATCATTGATTGTGAGAGTAGAATGCTATCACTTTCAACAATGGGATAAGGTGTACAATATTAATACAGCAACAGTTGTGTGTACATTAATAATGCAGTAGTGCTGTCAATTTCTAAAAATATTTAATCGCATTTCATCTCAGGAATGTCATACTTAACTTGCAATTAATCACAAATTAATCTAAAATTTTTGTCCCTTGAATAATCATTTTAATACTCTTATCAGCATAGAAAAGTGGATAGGCTTGCTTAATGGAAATGTTTTTATTGCAACTGTGTTTGCGACCGTGTTTGTCTGTCCCAACACTGCTGTACTAAGAGCAATGACATCATCACACTGCACTGTCTGTTTGTTTACATGTCAAGCAGTAGAGGTAATGCTTTTAGTGGAGAAAATAAGTCCAGTGGGAGAAGTATCTATTAAATTGTGAGACAGATATGAGTCCTACTGCAATATACACTCGCCCATGTGTTTATGGATATAACAACAGCTCGGAGGAGTGAGACAGAGAGAGCCTCTAAAACTTCTATCACTGTCACAGTCCTTATTGAAGGTAAGCGCAGATTCGCTATATGTTCTGGAGTGAAGTTTATTTTGTGTTTTCCACGTATGAAGAACATCAGCGCACCTGATCAGGCTTCTCAGTCTCATACTCATTGTTTTGCTTCCTGTTTAGATCCAGATCCTGTAGTTTTTTTTAACATTACTAGCAGTGGTCGTTAAAAAATAATGCTGTTAATTGTTTTTAGTCAACTTGTTAATAATGCAATAGTTTTGACAGCACTATAATTGTGGTGTTGTTTGTAACCAATCACCCACAGACCAGATGACAGACAGTTTTTAGTTTATTGTGTGCCTTTATTGTGCACACTCTTACCAGTCACACTAATAGCACCACAAAGAAATACAGCATAAAAAATTTCAGATGTAACAATATAAAAATCCCTCTATATGATACGCATCTCACGCTTCGATATGTATTGCGATGTTTTGTGCTCACAATAAGGACAGATGTTTTTCAAGGTATTTTTGAGCAATAAAAACACCCATAATTAAATGAAGTGTCGTTTAGTCTATGAATTGTCTGAAATGTTACATAGTAGGGCTTTCAAACTGCAATATAAGTTCCAACTTAAGTGTTTTATGATTACGACCACCAATACAACAACACGTGTATTTAGGAAAGGATAGTGACTAGATAAACCAGATAAATCGTACAATAAGACCAGTTAGTTACTCAAACATGAATATTTGTATTTGTTTACCTGTTTCTGTAGTAATGTCATTGTGATGGCCACAGTGCAATGATATAGAACGTGATTTATCTGTTGCCGAACTACAGCCATTGGAATTTTCACTAACAATGGTATAACTGTGCTTACTTCACAAATGATGTGGTTTAAAGCACTTTTCCTAGTCACTATGCTTTTCTAAGATAATACCTTAAAATATTCCTCAATTATCGTCATTCATTCTCCAGGTTGTTAGCAGAATGTCTAAATTTATCTCTCCATCTCCCGCTAGCTGCTTGTTCATAATTGGAGACGTGATCTATGTGAACGCTTCACTTTGCCAGGAGTCATAGGCACTGCCCGCGGGCTCGGCTTTAATGGCGGAGAATGTGGTTTGTGTGGTGTGAAAGCATTGTCGCACCTCTCAGGGCTGCTCATATGATCGCCTGCAAACATGATGAAGACGCTCGCAGATCTGGCAACACACATGACCAATCTGGCAACATGCGTGAACGTGTGAGACCCCTGATAACAAGTACAGATCTGCCATATTGTAGCACGCTTACATATAGGTGTTTATCCTTCAGCTGTAATGTGAAAGGACGCTATACGCGTCTACAATACGTGAAGAAACTACAATGATGTGTACAATATTATGATTTATGCTTGTAGAAATGGCTAGTGATGTGCATTTTATGGCTCTTTTAAGGGATGTGAATCTTTTATATCTATTCATCTCAAAGAAAAAGACTGGTTCTTTTACTATATATTTTTATGATTGAAGCCAATGTGAAAACTAATATGATCTACAAGGTAATCACAGGTGAAAATTGGATTAAAATGGTTCAAAAAGTGTTCACTTGTGTGCTGGTTTTGTACTGATTCTTGTGTTGGTTCAGCGTTAATCGATATATAAAAATGCATACAAATTAGAATGAAAACTATTGGGTTCCTTTAAGAAATTAGTTCCAGTTCGTAGCATTCACGACATTCAAAAGAGCCATGTTTTAAGCAAATTAGAACTTGCATGGTTGAAGGAATTTGGGTTAGATGTAGACCCTGCGAGCTGGTATTTCTCCCTGATCTGACTGTAATGTGTTTTCAATGAGAGAGTTCCTGTTGTTCATTAAAAACAGTGAAAAAACAGGACTATTTTGGCAACTGACAACCTGACTGTGTGCAGATGTGTTGAGTGCAGTTTATTGACATAGTGATCAGCAGCTAAATTAGAATCAAAGCGAACAACCATGATCACGTTGGTTGCATTTTTATGCAGCGCTTTTCCACCTTCAAGGCACTCAGAGAGTTTTACAACAAGGATCCACTCACACATTCGCACACACACACATGCATACACCAGTATAAGCAGACACTAGGGGTGAGGTGGGTTAAGTGTCTTGCCCAAGGACACCGACTGCATTCATCTGTGGGAGCTGGAATCACACGGCCAGACAGTTTGGTTTTTTTTTGTTTTGTTTTGTTTTGTTTTTTTTATGTTGATAGCGAAATTCGAATTACCAACCTTCAGAACAGTGGACAAACGCTCTTAACTGCTGCTACTAATACTACTGCCGCACCAAGCGATTGATATTTCTTAATGTTTATCGTGGAACAAATTGCATTAAAACATAGCATGCAACAAAGGTTTGGTAAAAAAAATATATATATAAAAAAAAAGAATCACTAAGCAACATGAATCCACTATATATATTAGACCCTGTTTATACGTACACAGGTATTCTTAAAAATTGAGACATTTCCCTTCATTTGTACCCATCTTTTACACGCAAACAGCAAATTCACATTTGAAAATGAATCTTTCTAAAAACTCCGGCCTCTAGTGGAGATTCTGGAAAACTATGGTTTCAGGTAAAGTGAGATAAACAGAGTTTTAGGAGTTGACACGCCGAAAGTGTGACCAATCTTTGCCTTTCGCTATGATGATGATCATGGAGCATTCAGAGCAGCAGTGGCATTTCTTGTGCTGCAAACACTTTTCATGTGTTTGCATTTGCACACACAGCTGATGAATAATATCCATGAACAGAGACCAATGAGGCTCAGAGGTCAGCAATTTTGCTCAGTAATGCACGTTTTTCAAGGTATTTTAGAGTAATAATTAGAACTGTAATGAAATAAATGCTACAGGTTTGAATCTAATCCAGATGTACCCATAGGCTTGGCATAATTATGATGGCACTCAATGACGTATTTATGCAGGCTGATGTAAACGAAAACTCTTTTAAAACCAATGCTACGTGCACAATGTTATTTTGGAAAAGGGAGGTGTCAGGGAATTCTACCCAAAAGACATTAAAAATACATTAAATAAAGACACACCAGAAAGAGACGGTTACAATTATACTTGCGCAAGGAGAGTCGTGAACACTGTCTGTCAGCTCCCTGACCGACTCTGCTCAACAACTCTCCAAGTCACACTTTTATTGAAAATCATTTCACAGATAAGCATACTTGATGACATCACAATACATACATTTCACATGTTATCTTATAACTAACAATCGTCAACTGAACCACCCTCCCATTTCACACTTGATTACATATCCCAAAGATAGACAATTGCGTGGTTCCCCAAGGCCTTCAGTTTTAACATAAGATGGGACAAACCCAGAATCGTTGGCGCCCATAGTAGATTAGCTTAATCGGTCAGTTGACATGTCATTCATATCTGATGCTGTTTTCATGTCACGTACATCCTGAACCAAAACAGACCCAAAGCAATGTTGATTACACCATGATTAATATTTAAATGTTTCACCCTTTAAATGATTAATACTTTAATGAAAGAATTACATATATAAATGAGTAACACTTTAATGAGACTTTGAATCAAAGAAATACATTTATATCATAGAATTCTCTAACAGGAGGGAAATATTCATTTCTCCACATACCTGGATATGTGTAGCCTGAGTGAATTAGTGAAATTTAATAGATAAATGTGTGTGTGTTTTTTTTTAATGACACGTAGATTCACTCTTTCATTGCTTTGCTATATTCTCTCGCTCCACCTGTCCCATAACACATAAACACATTAAACTCTCAACATACCAAAAAACACTGATATGAAAAGTCAGTGTTTCAAATCTGTTTACAACAGAGACAACCATGAATGCTTTTAACTTATCTATTGTTTTGCGGGGAGCAGCTGGTTGTCTTTGTGAATGGAAGTCAGCGCAGACTTCACAGAGTCTATGGGGACATGTGTTTGAGTGAGGAGGAGGTGAGAGGTGCTTGGCTCTCCAACTCTAATTATGTCTTATTCATGTTGAGTCATTCACACAGTGGAGAGGAGACAGTCACCAGAAACATGCGCCAGATATGAGAAAGTTCTGGAAAGACTGAACTGTGAGTAGTGGATAGTCATTTGTATATTAGTTTAGTAAAGGTTTAATGTCAGAAACTAGGGGTGCACTGATACCAGTATTGATTATCAGCACCAATACTGAATCATTGGCTAGATTGGATATTGGTTCTGTGATATCAGTTTCATGATATCAGTTATATCCTGGTTGTGTCTTTAATTGTTTGTAAAAAGACTATTTACAGGCTGATTTCAAACATCTCATAATGTTTGACTTTTACTCATTAAAAGCTGTTCAGTCGTCATTTGGATAAATAACAGTTACATAACACTCTTCTGGAACAAGTTAACTACAAAAAAGAAAATAAGTGTAATTTTCCATCCCTATGCTGGTATCAGTTAATATCGGCAGACACCTAAAAGTGACAGTATCAATATCGGTATCAGAATGTACAAAGCTGGATCAGTGTATCCCAACCAGATGCCCTCCCTGATGCTCATGCCACTCTGTGTTGTATAGGACAGTTCCCTAAATCAACTTAGAAATACCTTTAGTAGACTCTATTTAATATTATAATATATTACTCAATGCCTGAAACTTAAAAAATAATATTGAAATTTAGTGATGTGCAAAACTACAACAATACTTATACCTAAAGACTTGTAAAAATGAACCAAAAATGTACAAAAAGAAAAACTGCTTATAGATCCTATGGTTATGGCATCAGTGCAAAGAGTTAGTACATATCATCCAGTCTGAGTGAAGCTGGCTCTGATCTTGTTATTGTGTCAATGAGCAAGACACATTGCACTGTGAACCCGAATAAGTTACCAGAACTCAAAATATTTGAGGTAATCAATTGTCTCAAATATTTTGAGTTGATGAACTTAAAAGTCACATATTTACAGTTAATATGACTCTGTTAAGTCAGACTCTGTTATTTTCATTTATTATGACTTAAAAATAAAATAAAGGTAAAATAATTATATAAAATAAAATAATACATTTAGACCCATGTGCATTTCAGACCGTTTGCCTTGATCAAATTATTATGTTGTGTGATTGCAGTTTATTTGTTATAGATTTTAGTACTTATTTGGTGAAACACTTTGAAATTGTATTGTATTTCAGCATGTACTATATAAATTAAATGTATTTTTAAATCATCCCTATCTGAAACAACAGAAAATACAGGACTTGCATTCCCAGCATTTAATTACTTAATTCTACTAAGTTGTACCTTATCTATGTTTTTAAGTTACCCACAATAGTTTCCTTTAATAAAAAAAAATTTAAAAAAAGTAAAAATTACTCAAAAAGAAGAACATGTTACAACAACTTGACAAAATTAAGTTAGTAGGACTATTTCTCAAACTTTGAGTATACACAACTTACTCTATTTAATTACTTTGAACGTTCAGGTTTATAGTGTGTTCATATTTGCCAATCTCAGTGTTAGTATCAACCGACGGGGGATGAATTAAAACCTGCCAAATCACCATAACAACGGGGGCAACTCTTGATTAGAAACTGAGGAACCAAGTAGAGAAAGTGGATGTTGTTTTAAACATCGTGCATCTGTGAGCTATTATCAGAACAGAAAGACGTTTTAATCAGTAGAACAAAATAGTGATATGTTTTTAATGCAATGTGCACATAAAGCCATTAACTTTACTTAACATCTCAGGCGGTAATCTTACGCAAAGAGAAAGGCGGCAGAGGAGTTTCAAAGCTGTTTCGCTGCACGATCTGATCTGAAGCGGACTTTTGCTTTTATTTTATGCTCGTAATTTGTATGTTTATCCAAGAACATGAAAGAGAAGGCAGTGTTGGAACAGAGAGAGACCGATGTAAGCAGTGGTTTTGACGGCTACAACCTGGAATGTAAAATTAAAGTTATATATTTCAGTATGACGTTAAAGTTATCTAAATGGACAGATCTGTGGAAAGGCGACCACGCTAATAGACATAATACATGATTTTCAAGGTATTTTTGAGCAATAAATATAGAAGTAATTGTATGATAAATAGTTAAAATGCCATATTGTGGATGCAGATTACTACCTAGTGCCTCCACTCAATTTCATTTCTCTCCAGCGACTAGGTCAGGAATCAGAATACACTTGACGGTTCGGAGACCAGCCAATCAGCGGAGACCCATATATTCTGTGCTGGCAACGATTCCCGAGATCGAGGATTTAAAGCTGGAACAAAGAGAATCTTTGGTGAATTTTATGAAGGGGAAAGACGTTATTCCCTTCTTCCTACGGGATTTGGGAAAAGCTTAATAAATAAAAAAGTACCTGTCTAATGTCGAGTGAACAAATTCTAATGCTTTGAGGTCAGACGGGTTCCATAAAGTGAAACAAATGAATCAGGCTTGCAGATTGCAGATCTTCCAGCAGAAAAATTACAAAATATATATTTAATTGAATGTGCACTACTCTAACACATTCAGTCTTCAAACGTATGTACACAGCTAGTAATAACACAACTGGGTGATACGATTTGAGTTGTATGATGTGGAAAATTCCAGTGGAAATGGGTAAAACAAAATATAAAAATAGTATATATTACAGGTTTCAACTTCTTGTTCGGCTAAATTTTGAGGACTTTTTGCCTATTCAGAATGTATTATGAATATTTTAGTTTGAATTGTTCATTTCTATGACCACAGTTCTAATTCTTCAACATTGTAAAATCCATGGATAGGCCTTCTCCAAGTTCACTTCCACTCTGACTTGTCCAGGTGTGTCTTTGCCTGTATGTTTACAGTATCACCCGTCCTGGCCTGCCTGTCCTTGGGCTCTGCTCACACTAAACCCATAAGCTGCTGAGTCACCCGGGACTGCATCTGACCTCAAGGGCAAATCTGTGACCTTTGAACCCTATCCTAGCTCTAATCCCCCTATCTTTATCCTCCCAGTCTCCTTTCCTCTGCATATGCCCAGGTGAGCTCTTTGATACAGAGAAGGTACTTGGACTACTTGACAAAAGACCAAGAGAAAATGGAGGACAGTCCTGGATTAGTTCAGGAGAGAATCTGGTCTCCTCTTGATTGTGCCTGCTTTGAAATTCTGTCAATGTGTCAGAGAGGCAGGAGGCAGGTTAACCACTCTGCCATCAAACCACAAGGAGGACATGCATACTCCAAGATTAGGAATACAACTCACAACTTCCTTAGTGAGAGATAGGAGACATGATAACCACTCTGCCACAGTAACACTGGCAGGACATGTGCACTCCATGAGACGATAAGACAGGATAACCACTCTGCCACCGTAAATGGTCATATTTTTATATAGTGCTTTTCCACCTTCAAGGCACTTAAAGCACTTTACAAAAAAAAAAAAAGAAACTCATCCACCATACGCCAGTGTAGACAAACACTAAGAGTGAGGTGGGTTAAGGACACAATGACAGTATTAATCTGCAGGAGCTGGAATCAGAGATCTGATCTGATCTGATCTGATTTGATCTGATCTGACCAATGTTGAGAGAAGGATTTGAACCGCCAACCTTTGGCTCAAAGGACAAACACTCTACCAACTGTTATAAAGGGTTTTTTTTTTTTCCGACCAAGAATTTGTTTTCATACCTAATAGTTTCTATTGCTCACTGGCAGTCTTCCTCAGAGTGGTCACAAAAGTGGTTGCTGAAGAGCACTAGTGATCATTCAAAACTGTCAGCTAGGAAAAACAAACTCTTGGTCTGAAAAAAGAACCTAATAACATAAATTATCGGAAGCCCAAATGAACCTCATTGGATTACTCTACAGGTGGATCGGTGCCGCGTCGGTAGTGATGTGATCACTGTATCGGACCATTGTGTTAAAGAGGGAGCTGAGCCGAAAAGATCTCGATTTCCCCTCTCACCTATGGTCATGAGCTCTGGGTAATGACCGAAAGAACAAGATCAGGAATACAAGCGGTTGAAATGAGTTTCCTCCACAGAGTGACTGGGCGCTCCCTTAGAGGTAGGGTGAGAAACTCAGTCACACAGGAGGAGCTCGGAGTAGGGCCGTTGCTCCTCAACATCCAGAGGAGTCAGTTGAGGTGGCTCGGGCATCTGTTCCGGATGCCTCCTGGGCGCCTCTCTTGGGAGGTGTTCCATGTCCCACCAGAAGGATGCCCGAGGAAGACCCAGGACATGCTGGAGGGACTATGTCTCTCAGCTGGCCTGGGAACGCCTTGGGGTTCCTCTAGAGGAGCTGGAGGATGTGTCCGGGGAGAAGGAAGTCTGGGAGTCCCTACTTAGACTGCTGCCCCACTGACCCAGCCCTGGATAAGTGGAAGAAAATGGATGGATGGACTACTCTACCAACTGACCAGTAACAGAGGGAGGACATGCGCGTTCCACTCAATGAGATCAGGAGTATAACCCACAACCTCCTAACTCGAGTGGACAGGGGAACCACTCTGCATGGAGGAGTAACCGAGATCTGGACCCACAACCTCCTCACTGAGAGACAAGAGACAGAATAACCACTCATACACACACTAAGAAATGCACACTCCACTCAGATAAATCAAGAATCAAACCCACAGCCTTTGTACTGAAAGGGCAGGAGACGGGTTAACCACTCTGCCACAGTAACACAACAAGTACATGCCATATTCTCTCCGTTTAAGCAGTTTTTCTAGCCGAGTACATCGATTGCAGACTTAGAAGAAGAAAGGCGTTTAAATTTGAAATGTAAGCAAAAAGAAATGAGAAACATAGGCGCTGTGATCTCATGCATCTTTTACTTGTTTGCTGGTGCTATCCCCTCTGGAGCGTGTGTGTAATCTGGTCATAAAAGGCTACAGAATGAACTGCTGCTGTGGGCTCATTTTGAAATCACTAGCACTTCATGAACCTCCATCTATCTCTATCCAATACCATTACGGCATCTTTAATAGCTACACTGTGTTATTATTGGCGAAGAGACTCAAAAGCTACTGTAAATACTGGCTTTATAGCAGCTTGACAGGGGTAAACGAACTCCAGGGGTTTTCTTGAGTCTTAAAAGTTTCTGTGCATCAAATTTACCCTTCCGAGGAACAGCTTTAATAACCTAAAATGAGAAAATTTATATCTACAAGGTTTAAAGTGTGGAATAAATTAGGATGCGATAGAAAAATGCCTTACTAAATATGGATACGGTGAAATAAACAAAGTGTAAATACTGAAACTAGTAAAACAATCACGGATGGATTTCATGTGGAATTAAGTAGTACAAATATAAAACTAAACCAAAACAAATATGGGCAGACTGTTGTTGTGTCTGTAGGCAAGACACTTCACGCAGCTTGCCTACTTTGAATATGGCGAGTGTTCTTATTATAATATTATTATTACGTGCATGTTTTGAAGACTCCACCCCCCCCAAAAAAAACATTATAGAATAAATGCAGGATAAAAACGTTAAATGCCATTATGTGGAATATTTCAGGCAAGGCGACACGTAGCATCACCATGGAGACAAGCATATAAAGAACCACCCACTGGAAAAGTTACACAGAGTGCATCATATATTCAACAAAATCAAAAGAATTAAACACTTTCAAACCATTGTAATTATTATATTATCTCCCACACTGGAGTTAGAAAATAGAAAAAAAAAAAAAGGATTGCCTAACTTTCTCTATTTAAAGGTCAACTATGTAACATGTATTTATTTATTCCAAAGTATTACATTAAACTTCTGTATCAATACATTTATACAGCTGTTTTTGCTGCTATCAAGACATTGAACCTTCCTACTGCGGGTGGGTTCGCTTCTTCACAGATCTGACCTGTACCTTGGCGTACTGGTGTCTTGTGGCATGTCAATGAAGACAGACAATTATAATGTTATACTGTGGAACATAAAAAGCACAGCAATAGCATCTCCATGGAGACAAACATTTGGAATACCCTCCAACGCTACATAATATGTGGTCCAAAGCAAAAGAAAGGATATGATGAAGGTTTTTAGCCAAAACAGTTTCAGACATAGGCCATCTGAGTTTGGAAAGAATGCAGTAATTAGGGATGTTACAGTAATCGAAATATTTTGATATCGTATCGTCAAGTTTCAGAATAATACCATGAGGTGTTACAATATATCGAATTACAAGTTCCTTTGCTTAAATGCAAAAAGTGTCCTATCCTTCAAAATATCAGAATAAATATTGTACCTTGTGTATATTGTGAGATGCATATCGTGATAATATCGTACCAAGACATTTGGATATGATTACATCCTTAGCAGTAATGCATTATTTCCCCCTTTATGTATATGTGCATTGTGAAACTTTTCTGCTTTTCTTTTTCTCCATGAAGATGTCATTACTTTGGCAGAAATTTTTCACAGTATGGCATTAAACCTTTTTATCATCACGGAGACCAAACCAGACCAAGTTACAGGTCAGATCTGTGGAGATTCAACCCCGCTCATGGTCAGAATGCCTGTTTTTCTAAGCGTTTTTGAGCTATAAATTCTCCTGTAACTGAAAGAATTTAAGACAGACCTGTTTAATGTCACACTGAGGAACATTTCAGGCAAAGAAACGAGAAGGAAACAAGAAGGTGATGAACCCACAACCATAAAGTTAAACAGTGCATCTTTGTATTTAGACTTCTATAAGAATTTTGGTGTGCGTTTTGTGTTTCGTTTGATACACAGTGAGCATGTAACATAAGTCAGTATTAGCCTTTTTCTACTTCTTCTTCTTCTTCTTATGGCCTGATATCCGCTCCTCCCTGGGGTCATCACATATGGATACATGCTCCAGCTGGATGGGGGGGTTGCTCTTCTCACTTGGCCTTGTCTTATAAGAGTCCTTTTTAACAGTGTCACTGGGGGAATGAGCCACGAAACCTCCTCTACTTCTGTGCAACATCACACAAGCAGATAATCTTAATGCACAATCATCCATCATGTGTCTTCTCAGCAGGACGGGAGGGAGCGCCAGGGGTTGAGGAATAAATGCATAATGATCTAAAGGTCATGTGACAAAGAGGCTGCTGTCAAACAAAGCAGGTAAAACTGCCTTCATTAGAAACAATGGCACTTTGTTGGCATAGCAACCAGCCATAACATTATAACATTACGATCGCTTGCTGCTGAATTATGGTACATTATGGTACACGTGCTCATCTTCTCCCGTCTAGACAATTACAACTCCCTCCTCTCTGGCCTTGACTCCAAATCCATCTCCTGCTTCCAACTGGTTCAGAACGCAGCAGCTCGGCTCCTCACTGGGTTTAACACACATCAACACATGACCCCTGTATGTGTTTTTTAAGAGTTTAAGATTTACTGATAATTTTGAAAGCTCGTTTAGATCTCGCACAAAGTTGCATTTCAGAACTTTTAACCCACATTTAATGAGCCCTCCCTCAGTCGCAGATCCTCAGACAGGTCCCTGGTGGTGGCTCTAAAGTTCAGGCTGGAGCCTTTTCAGTCTGGGCGTCTCGACTTTGGCGCAACCTGCCTGAGGAGATAAGGCTCACACCATCATTATCATCTTTTAAATCACTTCTTAAGACTCATTTTTAATGGTTGGCCTTTCTTTAGCTAATTTTAGCTTGATTTTACTCCTTCTTTCATTTTTTTAAAGTAATCATTGCATTTATTTATATAGTGTCAAGACAAGACACCCAATGCACTGTACAGAGCATTATTCATTCACTCCACTCTCAGTGGTGGTAAGCTACTATTGCAGTCACAGCTGCCCTGGTGCAGACTCACAAAAGCGAGCTTGCCAATCTGCTCAATTAGCCCCTCCGACCACCACCAACACTCACTTACACTCCACTTTCATACTAGACAATGTGAGTGAAGTGTCTTGCCTAAGGACACAACGACCCACTGTGGCACCTGGAATTCCCAGTCGTCTCCCATCCAAGTACTAACCAGGCCCGGCCTCTGAGCTTCTGAGATCTGATGAGATCAGGCTTTGACAAGCTGGCCACTTTAAATTGTTTGCATCATTGTCTGTTTTTGTATGCCTTCTGTTTGCTATTTTTATGGGTTTTTTGTTGTTGTTGTTTTTTTGTATTGTTCTTTCCTGCTTGTAAAGCACTTTGTAAACCTTGTTTTTAAAAGTGCTATAAATAAAGATTTATTATTATTACTATTATGTAAGTGGGTAGCGCAATGTTATTGAGTGAATATTTTTGCTGCGTGTTGTCTGCATCTAATTATGAAGCGTTTCACTGTCCAATAATCAAGAAGTGCGCTTATAAACTCATCATAGTGAATAATTGGGATGCTCTGAAGACATTGGGTAAGTGAGTAGTAACTTTGGACCACTGTAAACTGTTTAAAATGAATTATTTCTGTTATTACTATTTTTTTTTATATTTTTTTTTTGCATTTTAAGATGTAAAAAATCAGCTACAGCACCTTCAACAGTCAATCAAAAAAAATCATTTAAGAGATCATTTGATTTAAACAGATGTGAAAACATGTAGTGAAAGCTGGTCTTCCTGCGATGCCCAACCCAAGAGACAAGCCAGAAACCACTGGAGCTCAAATTACAGTCAAATATTGCTGATTTTGTGTTCACAGTATCAGATTACACCATGTATTCCATTTGGCAGCTCGTTATAATGTTTTGCTTGATCAGTACATATATCTGTTGACCACATGCACATTCTCCCATAGGCCTATTTCCCCGGGCACACACATGTTTAGGTTTTGACAGATGAGATTGGGGCCCCTGACTGACAGCTATGATTTGACTTAGGGGCCCCGTGCTGTGGAGCGGTGCTGAGCCAGCTCCCTCTGTCAGGATTAAGGTGTTCACACTGCGTACAGTAAACCAGCTACAAAAATACATTCAATCACAAGTGCATCTCGAGCCCGTACTCATAGGAGGCGATATGACGAGAGATTGGGCTCATTTCCGAGGGATTATTATCTTAAAGGTGCATTGCGTAACTTTTCTGGTGGAGGGTCCGTCAAATGCTTTTCTCCATGGAGATGCTATTGCTTTCAAACCTTTCTGTCCAAGACCAAACCAAAACAAGTAACAGGTCAGATCTGTGGAGAGGCAACCCCTGCTCAGTTAGAATGCCTGTTTTTCTAGGTATTTTTGAGCTATTAAACCACTTGTAATTGAATAAATGTAAAGTAGAGCTGTTTGAATCACTGTTTAATCACAGTGTTTCCCATTCATAGACCAACCTGTGGCGCAGCAACACAGAAGGAAAACCGAGCACCACAAACTGATTCTGCCTCTTTCCCTTTAGTAGTTTCTTATATCTAATTATAGTATTTTATTTGTATTGTTATATAAAGAACATGTTAGTCCATTGAGGTTCATTTGGTCTTCCAGTCATTTATGTTATTAGGTTCTTTTTTCAGATCTAGAGTTTGTTTTTCATATCTGACAGTTTCGACTGCTTGCACTCTTCTTCAGAGAGCCAAAACCTGTATAAATCAGCTGACCGGACACATGGCAGCAACATCACGTGACCACTCTGAGGAAGAGCGCGAGTGAGCAGTCGAAACTGTCAGGTATGAAAACAAACACTTGGTCTGAAAAAAGAACCTAATAACATATTATAATATTGGTTGAGCTATAGGTCTTGAGTTAAGTATTTGAGATAAAAACCCCAAGATTTACTTGGGGTTTTTTTGTAATTAATTCCTTGAATGTCAAATCATCTAAAGTTCAGGTAAAAACTAAACTTTAACGTCAATTTTAGTAAGTAAATCTCAACTTGAAACTTCAAACACAGGTCTTCCACTAACATAATGAGGACACTAATGAGGAACCTCATGTGTAAATTTATGTGTAGGTTAACTGAATCAAGAAATGGAATTATAACGTGCTTGATTAATATTAAGCACCCAATGTTACGCTGACATCTGGAAATGTTGGGAGAGCCAGCTATATGTATTTTAATTCTACTTCAGTTCACATCATTGTAGGTGTTTTTATGTGTATGTGTGTGTGTGCTGGTGGGTTTATATATGAATAGTGTTTTGTGGGTGTGTGTCCTGTGTACGGTATGGACCCTGAGTCTGTAAATAAAGTTATATATAATTTGTATGAGCAAAGTGTACTGGCGCGCCTTACAGTCACGTCTGATCGGGGGAGGGGGCACAACACAACGCTACTTGTTCTGTGGAAAACACTGTATTTCACTCTTCTCTCCAATGTTAATGCTTCCACACATGTTAAAGATGCACCATGGGACTTTTCTGGAGGAAGGTCCATCACTTGCTTGTGTACATGTTTTTGTCAAGAATGTTTCAGAGTAAGGCATAAAATGTAACTATTACCATAGAAACAAGCAGCAAACGCTACCAGGCCCAAGTTTGCAGTTCAGATTTGTGGAAAGGCAACCCTCCTCACACACTACAACAGTAATTGAATAATAAAGCGAGACTATGGTGACCAGACATCCCTATTTCCCCGGGATCGTCCCAGTTGTGAGTCCCAGCAGATTTATCCAAAACCATTGATTTGTCCCAGTTTTGTACACGAAATGTCCCTGGTGTCCCTATTTTTGACCAATTTGATCCCTGCCAACAGTAAAAAGAGGCATACACTGACATTTGTTTAGGTAAAATATTAAAACTACTAATAAAACTACTTAGAAACGACCAATACACAAAGAAAATGTGACTATATTGACTCACATGTTAGTCACGAATGGTTTCTGCAGAACAATTTTCCTTCATTACGCACTGGATTCACAATTCTTTTATTACCAACCACCAAAAAATGAAGATGTCCCAGTTTTTTATTTTGAAATTCTGGTCAACCTCGTTTTAGTTATTGTTTGTCAAGATAACTGTAATTTCTCTTTGTAAATGTGTGTTTAAAGGCTGGAATTTTGCACAGTACAACATTGAACAGTTCTATTCGATTACAGCTCATTTATAGCTCAAAAATACCTTGAAAAAAGGCATTCTGACTGTGAGCAGGGTCGCCGCTCCACAAATCTGACCTGTAACTTGGCCTGGTTTGGTCTTCATGAAGATCGAAAAGTTTAATACCAAACTGTGAAACATTCCAGACAAAGGAGTAACATGTCCAAGGAGATAAGCATTTAATTTAATGGACCCTCCACCAGAAAAGTTACACAACGCACCTTTAAGATAGAGATATTAAACTGTTCTTTGTAAGGGCGCTGTACTAAGTAATTACCAATCAATCGTGTTCACACTTGATGTACTTCTACTGCGGTCCTTATTGATCAAGTATTACTACAAGTTGCGGCAATAATCTCCTTAATTGGCTTTACCATTGTCCTATCCGAGGTGTGTAACCAGGTACATATCAGAAACTACATTTAAAGCCCCAGTGTGTACTTTTCCAATCAGTCCCCAGCTTTGTTTGGACCGGACATAAAGTCAATGCGCTGGTTAGAGCTTTAATCACTGCGTTACCATTGGAGTCAGCGCTGGTTCATTTGTGTTGCAAATGGGCCCCGTCTAAAGACTGTTTTATTAAGAGCCCGCTGTCTTATGTCAAGCTCCACTTCCTCTTCCATTACTGAAGATCAATAGGAGGCACAGGGGAGTGGACCGGCATGAGTAACAGACCGGCGGAGACGAGGATGAGGCGTGTGAGGAGGTAATACTGACACCAAAGAGGCTTGACTGATGCGTTTGATCAGAGGGGGTTTGCAAAGACACAAATCATTAGAGAAACAGATAAATGGTACTGGTCACGTTTTTTTTTTTTTTTATATTGCGCTTTTCCACGTTCAAGGCACATTAAGAAACCATTCATACACAGACATTGGAGGCAAGGTGGGTTACGTGTTTTGCTCGAGGACACACCGACAGCTCAACCAATCACGTTTTCTGTTGAGAGCAAGATTTGAACAGCCAATCTTCGGAACAGCGGACAAACGCTCCTCGCCTCAGATATGTTGTATAAGTAGCTCATCAGGTCTGCGTCTAATTTTATAGCGTTTTTGTTCTCTCGTTATCAGGAAGTGCGTGTTGCATGCTAGTTGTTGCGAGCTTTAACGTCACCACAAAACTCATAAGATAAGTTAAGTGTGGAATAACTTTAGACCACTGCAGACAGTTTAAACTAAAGGAACAGTCCAGAATTTTGGATATAGGATCTAATTCCCTAGTGAGCCAGAGTGCTGGAGATGTGCGGAGACACTTTTTTAAATATTCCATCCAGTCCTTGTATTTGCAGAGGTCACCTATCTTACCGGCAAAGTAAAATTCCGCTGCTGCCAAAAAAATAGATCCTCAACTTGCGCCGACTTATGCGATGCAAGATTAGTTTTATTTCAAACTTTATTCTAGTAACACAGACATTCACATCGACAGTTTGGCGTAATAATAGATTTGCTTCGGGTGCTTTGTGGAGTGGTAAGTGGTAAGTTTTTAGTGGCACCAGCGATCTCTGCAAATACAAGGACTGGATGGAAGATTTTAAAAAGTGTCTCCACACGTCTCCAACGCTCTGACTCACTAGGAAATGAGGTCCTATGTCTAAAATTCCAGACTGTCACTGCCTCCCTGTACCTGATTTTGTTTGGTCCTGTTAAAGTACTGGTCTTGTCCGGGCTTAGTCCTAAATTTGAAATGGCGGGTGTGTATTTATCACATTATAGGGTCAAAAATCTCAATACACTTATACTCACTCAATTTATGGGATTCTGTCTTCCTGGTTGAATGAGTTAAAGTTCAGATATGGCATCATTTAGATTAAGGTTTTGATTGATCATGGAAAACCAAAATTTGTGTGGCTGCGTGTGTGTGAATGAACAACTTAAAGGGCTTATATTGTGCTATATTCTGATCTGTCCTCATCACAAATATATCTGTTGTGTTTCGTTTCATTCACACATGTTTAACACACAAATCCTGCATATTTAGTTCTTATCTCAAACAGAAAACAACAAGAGGTGCTCCATAAGTGCACTTTTATAATCTATACACCTTCACTAGAATCATTTGGATGATTTCAACCCAGGAATTGCCCATATTTACTGAACAAAAGGTTAAATGTAGCTTTTAACTTGAACTTAACGTTTAAAGTTTTGAGCTTCGGAGATGTAGACAGACTAATAATGAAGGATTACTCAACTGCGTGAATGAACAAAACACAACTCCAGGTCTGTTTTTGATGAGGGAACAAGATTATAACGTAACCAAAAGCTCACAAGAATCAGTTCCGTGTAATATAAGACCTTTAAAGCGCAACGTAAATAATGTAAGAATAATAAAATATAGAATAGACAAAAAAAAAAAAAAAGACAGACTTACTCGAGTACTATGAATGCAATATTATAAATGCAACTTCCTTTCCCCACCCCTGGAAATAGGAACACAGCTCAGGTACTTGGGAATTGCACAAAGCGATCAGGCCCCATTGAATATGCAGGCTTTGTGTGTTTGAGCATTGTACACTGTGAATATTCATACATGCCCATATACGCACTTATCTGAACAGGCCCATCTCCAGAGCCTGCTGCATAAACACACACTTGTCTATCTGCTCATATACTGTGTGTGAGTCAGACGAGAGGAATGGGGCAACGGTGCCGTCATGGTGGGCTCATACACAAAGGAGTCGGGAGGGGGGTATAGATAGGAACCAGAGATGCACTGTCTATAAGGGGAGAGTCGCTTCAGAATGATATTTGTAAAGAAAGTACAGCAATCCAAACATACGTACTAGTTTGTGCCATGTTTGATTTGTGTTATAGAGATTTAAAGGCACTGTGTAACTTCTGGTAAAGGGTCTGCCACCTGCTTATGTCGTGAAATTGTTACTGCTGTGCCTGGAATTTTCACTGTGTGGTTTTCAACTGCCTCTGTCTCTACAAGCGTTTAATAGAGCTTTTTCACAACGGTCGGAAGTGCCGTGATGTCAGGTAAACGTCACTTGCATCAGTGCTTTTCTGTCGCAAAATATGTGTGGAAATGTGTCACGTATTTCCCACCAGCTTCATAAATTTACCCCATCACCAAATCTTCAACCAACAAGGTCGATAAAGAACATATTCTGTCCATGAAGAATTTATCCACAACTATCAAGGTAAGAAAGACAAAAACGTAAAGGTGAACAATGACTGGCATTAACAAACTAATGTTATGGTCATGATCAAAACATTCTTGGCTGAAGATTTGGTGATGGGCCAGATTTATGAAGCTGGTGGAAAATATGTGAGACATTTCCACAGATATTTTGCCATGGAAAAGTATTAACGTAACTGACGTTTATTCTACATCGCGGCACTTCTGGCTGTTCCGAAAAAGGACTATAAAACACTTCTGGTAGCATTATCGGCTTGTCTATAGAGATAAGAATGTTTAAAGCCTGTGGTACATGCCAAGCAAAACAAGAATATCTCCATGGAAACAAAAAGGTTTTAAACACTCCGTCAGAAAATGTACACGTAAACTAGTGCGCCTTTACTGAAAACAAATGATGTAGAAAGAATGCCAAAAAATTTGTCATATTAAACAAAAAAACACTATTTGTAATCTCTCATCAAAACGTCAGCAGTTACAGATGCTGAGAAAATATCGCTGTTGTGTCCTTGGGCAAAACATTTCATTCTGAGTCCATGCCAAGTTGGTCACAGTGGAATTTCTAAATAAAAAAGATATAAATGTTGACAGATAGATACACACATGGCATGCATTAAATCTAGAACAATAACATTAAAGGTTGTATGGAGGATTTTTTGTTTTGTTTTGTTTTAAATTGTCAGTGAAAGTTTAAAATACCATTACAGAGACGCAGCAGCCTTGTAATTATGATGACCAAAAAAAAAAGAATGAAAATTTATCAACTGTGGATGTAGTGAGGCCAGATAAACATCAGCCAATAGATAACGAGGCTACCTCATTATCTATTGGCTGTTAGGTTGTCAATCAAACTCCCTAGTGTAACTGACTTGCCTGCGCGCGGGGATTACGTAGTTTATGCAGCGGTTCTTAGAGGCTTTTTCAAACTGTAGCTTCCTTGCAATTCACACATAGTTTGTTGCGATGGCAGACGAGAATCCATGACCAGCTGACCGCAAAAGAAAGTCAGTTTTTGAGGTCGATGAAAGAAGAAGAGAAGAGGAAAAGGAGCGAAGCCAAACTGAGTGACTGTGACTGAAGCAGACGAAGGGGCTAAAAACTGATGTGTCGCTAAATTACATGTAGACGGGTCACTTCAACAGTAATTCTGAACGCGCACTGGCTGTAAACAAGCGTGGTTTCTAGAGTAAGGAGGCGGGAGGAGGTGTTTCTACTGAGGGAGCTGTGGAGGAGGAAGGTGGTGTCACGCATGCACACCATTTGAAAAAGGAGTGTCGCTGTATTTCGCTTCCCTTAAAAAATCCTCTATGCAACCTTTAATTGAAATTGAATGCCCTCTTAAAGGTTCTATTAAAGGTTCTATCATTAAAACAGGCTTTAATGAGCTTTTATAATGTTGTTACCTCATTGTTGTTTTATATCATTCACACATGTTTGAGTAACCCTTTATTATTAGTCTGTTCATATTTCCAAAACTCAAAATGCTCTGTTCCACCTTGCGATGTCACAAAGGTTTCAAGTTAATGCCTAAATATGCAGGATTTGTGTGTTAAACATGTGAATGAAACAAAACGCAACTCCAGGTCTGTTTAATTCATACTGAAATAACTGTAACCTGTACGAACCACCTCTTCTCTTTCGACAATCTCCTGGCAGTGCCCCGGGATCATGCAGGCACCACTAACCTGTCCGGGTCTCCTGCTGTTTCCACCAATCAGACGTGAGAGTTCGGCGCCCGGGGACCAATCGGTTTTGGGATTGGGAGCGCATTAGAATGAGTTTAAATTCATGTCAGCGGTGATGCCCCAGATTACAGGCTGCGGTTAAAGACTGATGCACCGGAGCCCTTCCACAGTCAGGTACAGTGTGTTCCACAGAAATCTAATCAAACATTCATGTATTTAGGAACAAGGCAGAGGTACGTGAAAGCCAGGGAGCAGTCACTAGTTTCAAGGGGTTTCAAGGTTATTTTGTTCTTGTTTTTTGTTTTGTTTTGTGTATAAAATAATAAACATTTGAATGATATGTAAAAATGCTGAGAATATAGATGCAGCTAAAAAAAATGTATACTATTTTCCATTTGATATGTCTGAAATGTTCCACAGTATGACATTAAACAGCTCTACCTTACATTTATTCAATTACAGGTGGTTTTATAGCTCAAAAATACCTGGAAAATCGGGAATTCTGGCTGTGATCGGGGTCGCCTCTCCGCAGATCTAACTTGGTCTGGTTTGGTCTCTGTGATTGTGAAACATTCCAGAAAAAGTAATTACGTCTCCATGGAAAAAAGCATTTGATGGACCCTCCATGAGTTGCATAATGCACGTTTAAGACAAAAAAAATTATATAAGACTTAAAATATGTTGGGGGTTTTTAATAGCTGAAACGCATCTCAATACAAAATACAATACAAAAGTCATTTGGGCTCCATTTTCTAAGTTTTTATTTATTTATTTATTTATTTATTTATTTATTTATTTATTATACCAACAGCCTTTTACTGTTGATATGTCTGATGAAAAAGGAAAATCAAAAATCTATTTTTCTTATTTATTTCTTATTGGTGAAAAAAAAAAAAAAAAAAAAAAAAAAAGGAACACTTCAAAAATGGAGCCCAAATTACATGTTTCTTTTGTCTTCTTTTTTTTTTTTTTTTTTTTTTGCCGCTCAGGGCTTCCCTAAAATTCTCCATGGGACCCTGCACGAACAAACTTCTATAATAATAATGCACCTTTAATGCTGCTATTAGTATAACACTTTAGTTACATTTTTTGTAATAACATAAATCTAGTTTGTCCCCAATATTTCTCTCTATATATGAAGAAATAGATATCTCCATTTTTAAACATTGTCAAAAAGTATGTTTCTTTTTACCATCTTCTACAGATATTATCGATGACAATAATGTATAGCAGCTTTTATCAAGGAAGAATGGAATAATATAAGAGTTGACTGCAAGCCTCCAATCACTTATCTGTTTTTGCAAATTAACTCCTTGTATATGTCTTGTCTGATGGGTTTGGCAACACCCACACCACATTATGTATAAGTAAAAAGCTGAGTGGTGGTTTCCTTTAACCAGAGGAAGTCCTTTGGGTGCTGTTCAGGTCGTGACTTCCATGTCCATCTGTGTGTGGCCTCCTCCCAGTGTCACAAACCTGTCCCTGTGTGGGTGTGGACCTCTGCCATATCTGCTGCTCCAAATATCAATAATTACTCATGCGAAAAGATCTAGTAGTCCGAATTTATGGGATGTCCTAAAAAGATAGTGTAGAGACTAACCAAGGACCAAATCAGTAAACCAAACTAAAGATTACCAAATGGAGACATGTCAAAGATAAACAAGATAACCATAAAACATAAAAATAGAACGAACTGGATTTAAACCAGACTTAAATGGAACTAAACTAGGACTTTGTATCCATAACAAAGAAACCAAGGCTGCAGTGGATTCATAATTGTTTCTGTTGTTTCTGTTCCTGGTGATAACGAAATCCTGGTTTAGTTCTGATGTTGACCTGGTTTGGTCTAGTTCCTTGTTTAGGCATGTTCTCATCCAGGTTAATCCCAGGTCCAGGGCCAGACCGGAACCATACCGGGACTGAGACCGGGACCAGATGAGAATTGAGACCAGGACTGAGACCGGGAACAGGATCAGGACTGAGACTGGGACTGAGACCGGGACCAGACCGGGACTGAGACTAGGATCAGACCAGGACTGAGACTGGGAACAGACTGGGACCAGACCAGGACCAGACCAGGACCAGACCGGGACTGAGACCAGGACTGAGACTGGGACTGAGACCGGGACCAGACCAGGACTGAGACTGGGAACAGACTGGGACCACACCAGGACTGAGACCGGGACCAGACCGGGACTGAGACCAGGACTGAGACTGGGATCAGACCAGGATTGAAAAGGATTTAGTCCTGTTTTAGTCATGTTTTAGTCCAGGTTTAGTCCTGGTTCAGTCCGTATGCGGCTCAAAAGTCCAGCATCACAGTTTAAGTCACGTAAACGGGAAACAGCCGTTATCCGTTTTTTTTTTTTTTTCATTATTCATTTAAACTCAAAATCGAAAACTGAAAAAAAATAAATAAATAAATAATCGTTATCTTTTTTTTTTTTTTCATTTTTGTTTTGGAGACAAATAATGAAGAAAACAGCTGTTTGTTTGTTTTTTTTTTTGTTTGTTTGTTTTGTTTTCTTATTTTTGGTTTTATTTTGAAAAAACAAATGAACAAATGATACACAGATTCAGGTTTAGTACCAGTTTAGTCCCACAAGTGGACTAAGTGAGTGTGACATCGCCCACGATGTTCGGCTCCAGTCAAATAAAGCTCACCGAGACTAGCGTTTACAGGGGTGAATTTGGAGCTGTGTTCCATAATTAAAATTCCAACCACAAGGATCATAGCAACAAAAGAGCCAATCTGCAGCGAGCGAGTTTAGCAGGGAGCGGGCGCTTAGCAACGCTGTCAATCAAACCTGTTGCTAACGCTGATGTTGATGATGTTGTTAAAGTTCATGTCTTGATTTACAGAGAAAATAGCGAAATAAAAACACCAGGATCATGCAGAGCGGGTTATTACATCAGGGTCTGGAATGCTTGTGCGCACACCACACTTTGAGAAGCCCTGTCTCTTCACCTCAGCCTCTTGTTTCCTCCTCATGTGTCTCCTTGCCCACAGACTTCTTCTAATGTGTCTGTGGTGTTTTGGCTCCGGGTCCAGTCTGACTCTCACTGCTCCTCCAGAGTCTCAGTGACCCATCATTCATCACATCACCACCGGACATCACACTCTCCTCTCTCACTCGCGCCTCTCTCTCTTCTCTCTCTATCGCTCTTTCTGCTTCCTCGCTCTATTATCTCTTCTCTATCGCTGTCCCTTTCTTTCTCTTTATTCGCTCTCTCTTTCTCTCATCTCTCTCTCTCTCTCACTATTCTCGCTTCTCTCTCTCTTCTCTCTCCCTCTTTCTCCTCGCCCCCTCTCTCTCCCTATCCCCTCTCTCTCTCTCTCTTCTCTCTCTCTGTCCTTTTCTCTCTCTCAAGCTCTCTCTCCGTCCCTCCTCTCTATCCCCCTTTCTCTTTCTCTCATCTCTTTTCTCTCTCTCCCTCCTCTATTTTCTTTTCTCTCTCTGTCCCTCTCTCTCTCTCTCTCTCTCTATTTTCTCTCATATCTCTCTTCTCTCTCCCTCTCTCTATTCACTCTCTCTTTCTCTTCTCTCTCTCCCTCCTCTCTCTATTCTATCTTCTCTTTCTCTATCCCTTTCTCTCTCTGTTTCTCTCTGTCCGTCTCTCTCTCTCTCTCTCTATTTTCTCTCATATCTCTCTTCTCTCTCACTCTCTCTACCCCCTCTTTCTATCCACTCTCTCTTTCTCTTCTCTCTCCCTCCTCTCTCTATTCTCTCTTCTCTCTCTGTCCCTTTCTCTCTCTGTTTCTTTCTGTCCATCTCTTTCTCTCTCTATTTTCTCTCATATCTCTCTTCTCTCTCCCTCTCTCTACCCCCTCTTTCTATTCACTCTCTCTTTCTCTTCTCTCTCTCCCTCCTCTCTCTATTCTCTCTTCTCTCTCCCTGTCTCTTTCTCTCTCCCTCTTTCTCCTCCCCTCTCTCTCCCACTTCTCTCTCCACCCCCTCTCTCTCTCCTCTCTCTCTACCTCCCTCACTCTCCTCTCTCTGTTCTGTTTTCTCTCTCCCGCTTTCTCCTTCCCCCATTCTCCCCCCTCTCTCTCCCTCCCCCTCCTCTGTCTCCTCGCCCCCCCCACTCTCTCTATTTGCTCTCTCTTATTCTCTCTCTCTCTCCCTCTCTCTCCTTTCCCAAGTTCCATCATTCTCTCTATTCCAGCTCTCTTCTAGTCTCTTTCACTTTCTCTCTTATCTCACTACCTTTCCCCCCACCCTCTCTCCTTTTCCCTCTCTCTCCCTCTCTTGCTCCTTTTCATTCCTCTCCTCTTTCCTGTCTTCCCCTCTCTACACCACTCCTCCCTTGCTCCCCCTTTCTATTTTTTATCTTTTCTATCACCCTTTTCCTTTAATACCTCTCACCGCCGTTCCTCTTCCCTCCCTGTACCTCTCTCTCTCTCTCTCCCTTCCTTCCTCTCTCTTCATATCTTTATTCTTCCATTCTATAGCTTCCGTCTCCTCAAACCAAACATAAAGTCCTTTCCACGTGTTTCCCTTTTGGAGATATTAATACACTTCGAGCTTCGTGCTTGCTGGATTTGCTGTACAAACTCAAACTCCAAATCAGTTCATTGTTTAGAGCAATAAAACCACATTGCATATTTTACCAGCGCTGCTCTATTGTTTTATTTGTCATGGCTTAGTCCAGGCTACCAAATAAAGCAAGTGACTCAAATATCAATCGTTGCCTCATGTATATGAAATGTAACCTGACATTAGGGATTTAACGATACCCAAATCTCACGGTACGATATTATCACGATATTCTGTACGATATTATTATTATTATTGTAGACAGGATACTTTTCGTTTTAACATACTTTGACAAGACTTTGGTGTGAATTATTACTGTCATCGAGCCAAGAATGAAGGTAAAAAAAAAACATATCTCTTCATGTTGTCTGCACTGAAATGAATCATGGGATATGTAGTTCCCTATATGTATTAAATGTTGCTACTATAAAACAAAGCATTTAAGAAAAGGAACTTGTTATTCGATACTTGTAATTCGATGACGTACTTGTAATACTTGTCATTTGATACTTGTAATTCATTGACATATTTGTAACACTTGTAATCTGATGATGTACTTGTAATATTTGTAATTCGGAACTTGTAATTCGATGATGCCCACGATATTATTTTGAGAATTTTGACTATACGATATTGATGATGTACTTGTAATACTTGTAATTCGATATTTGTTATTTGGAACTTGTAATTCGATGACGTACTTGTAATACTTGTAATCCGATGATGCCAACGATATTATTTTGAGACTTTTGACTATTTGATATACGATGACGTACTAGTAATACTTATGATTCAATACCTGTAGTTTGATGAAGTAATACTTGTAATTTGGAACTTGTAATTCGAAGACTCCCATAATATTATTTTGAGACTTCTGACTATAGGACATACTTGTAATACTTCTAATTCGAAACTTGTAATTCGGAACTTGTAATTTGATGAAGTACTTTTAATTTGATACTTGTAATTCAATGAGGTACTTGTAATGCTTGTAATTTGGAACTTGTAATTCAATGACGCCCATGATATTATTTTGAGAATTTTGAATATACAATATCGATGATATACTTGTAATACTTGTAATTCGATATTTGTTATTTGGAACTTGTAATTCGATGATGTACTTGTAATACTTGTAATTCGATACTTATAATTCAGAACTTATAATTGGATGAAGCCCACGATATTATTTTGAGACTTTTGACTATATTATATCGATGACATACTAGTAATACTTGTAATTTGATGTAATTCAGAACTTGTAATTCAATGACGCTCATTGTATTATTTTGAGACTATATTATATCGAAGATGTACTTGTAACACTTGTAATTTGATGACGCCCACGATATTATTTTGAGATT
Source organism: Boleophthalmus pectinirostris (assembly GCF_026225935.1). Lineage (NCBI taxonomy): Eukaryota > Metazoa > Chordata > Actinopteri > Gobiiformes > Gobiidae > Boleophthalmus > Boleophthalmus pectinirostris. Next base: position 8,553,733 of record NW_026571541.1, on the reverse strand, counting down.
TTTGACTAGACGATATCGATTACGTACATGTAATACTTGTAATTTGATACTTGTAATGTGGAACTTGTAATTCGATGACGCCCACGATATTATTTTGAGACTTTTGACGATACGATACCAATATATTTCTGTTACTGTTACATCCCTAAATGTCCTAAATATGAAGTCAAAATCATTATCTCCATTTCTCTTCTCTCCAAAAACAAGTCTCAAACTCTCTCTTCCTTCCTATTCCCTCCTTGACATAAAAATTTCAGCGACACACAAAATTGGACCATCCATTTCTCCTCATTATTTTCCTCGTGAACCCTCTGACATTCACATACTCTATTATTAAGCAGCACTACTAACCAGCATTACTCAGTCCCTCCAGGCCATGGGCAAAGATTTGAACTTTGAATTCATATGTTATCCGATGAACTACCTGCATGCGGTCTGTTCATGTGCCCGGCTAAACCACCGCTCTGCAGTCAAATGCCCACAAATGCCCACTGCCGGCTGAGAAATCCAGTCTGTCTCTCCGCTCGGCTGATGGGGCCTCTGTGGCTAAACCAGTCATAAATTATTTCTCCTCTCGCGGCCTACAAGAATAAGTGATTCAAACTAAAATACAAGACATCTGTGTGTGGAGGAAAATACATAAGTTATACTTTGCTGTAGTGACAGAATTGTTGAAGAACGGGTCTCCATTGTGATGTTTATTTAAAGGTCCTGAATGACGCAAAATGGACTCTTGTGATCTGTTGTTACCTCCTCAAAAACAAACCTGGAGTTGTGTTTTGTTTCAATCACACATGTTTGACTAATCCTTGATATTTAATTTGTTTGTCGGTCTACATCTCCAAATCTTTAAATGCTCTGTTCCACCTTGTGATGTCATGAAAGAGTAGTTTTCACATTTACCTTTACCTTTTGTTTAGTAGAAACTAGGGCTGAGTATCATTAAGAAGTTGCAGATACAATACATACCTCGATACAAAGGCCACGATACGATACATATCTCAATACAGTGAGCTTTTGATTCAATATGCTATATTTTAAAATTATTCGATACCATTCAGTAAAAAATGACGGCTAAATAATGACTGTGATGATTAAAATGCACATTTTAATCATTAAAACAGTGAAAATGTCAAATATGTCACGTAAAAAGGTTTCCTTGCCCTGAACAAGCAACAAAACTGTAGCTCTATAACAAAATAATTCAGTGAAATATACCAAAAATACTCAATAATGGCAATATATCAATATAGCAGCCCACGATATCGAAACTGTATCATCACATTAAACGATACGATATATTTATATATCGATATTTCAATATTTTTGCACACCCCTACTAGAGACAGTACTGATTTGATGATTCTAGTGAAGGTGTATGGAGTTTAAAAACACAATGAAGGTACCTTCTGTATTACCACATGACATCACAAGGTGGAACAGAGTGTTTTCTATTTAAGAGAAGATTATTATTCATCATGAGTTATAACATAGATCAGAAAATAACGTAATGTGAGTCCTTTAAATGTGCGCTACACTGAATTTTTCTGTTGCTATCAGCCAATCCTAGTTGTCTCCATGGAGATATTCTTGCTGTCTCTGAAATGTCCCACAAAATGGCATTAAATGTATTTATATCCATGGAGACAAGCAGGTGGCATCACTTGTAACTTAATTAAATAATAGATGAAGATGTATAATGCCCCACAGCAGAACCTTCTATAACATCTTTATAAAGACAAGCAGGTGTCAGACCCTCCACCTAAAAAGTTGCATAGTGCATCTTTAAATCACTATTGAAACCCTTTTTGAGTTGTATTTTATTTTTATGTTGACAGTCTGTTCCCCAAAATGGTAGTTACAAGAGCTAAATAACAATATGTGAATACAAAATAAGAATTAGAGGATTATCTGGCTATTACAAGTGCACAGGCCTGGACTCTTCATATACAAATATTAGAGAAAAAGCTCCAGTTTTCCTCAATGATCCCTTCTCCTCTTGTGTCTAAATGTCAGAATGACTACAGTGGATACAGGGACACTACGTCCAAACTAAAGCCTCACGCGCAAGCTAACCCTCCATCATGTCAGTCCCAGCAGGATTACAGCTAAAGCCCCTCACTCGCTTTAGCCACTTTGGACAGCCCAGCCCTGACAGAGCCACAGAGCTGCTCTTTGAACATACAGCAACAACACACCGTGAAATCTGCTGTCAATCATCACGCCTGTTTAATGTTTAAGATGTAATCATGTAAATTCATTAATGTGCCAATCATGTATGTTAATCTAAACATGCCAGGCTATGACGCTAAAAAGAGGAAAAACTGGATCCAAAGGAAAAGAAATTATAATCCTTTGATTTGGTAAATTTAGATTTTCAGCAGTTTTACAGTGGATATTCTAAAAAGAACACTGTGCACTATGAGCCCATTCACAATCTCCCACATGCATTCATCAGTGTACACACACACGGGAGCAAAGATTGAGTGCCTTGCCCAAGGACACGACAGCCGATTGAACTGTGCAGTTATAGATGTTTTAACTGCACAATTAACAACAGGCATACATTATTGTAAATCTATATATTTTCAGTAAAATAATGACCATGCCAAGTTTTCACATTTTGGATATTTATATAATATAACAAAGCACTCATCATATACTCTCTCATCTTTCAGCTCCACCCTGTCACCAGAGGCACTCACCTTCCGATCATAGTAGAGTGCTGTTGCACGGCGGCCTCCAGGAGGCGCTCTAAAATGGTCCATTCTCCCATGGCTGTAGATCTGAGGCAGCCGGCGGGCGCAAAGAACCGGGGTGCTGTGCTGAGTTTGGGTGCTGTGTCCTCTCCGCTCGGCTCTGAGGGCTCCTGGACCCACAGCTCCTGTTTACTCTGCTCAGGCTCTGCTCGCTCCTGTTCACTCTTCAACTGTCCACACGTCACCTGTCCACACGTCACCTGTCCACTCTTCACCTGTCTCTTCTCCTGTCCCCTCTGCTCCTGTCGCGACTGTCTGCGAGCCGCACTCAGCACCCGGGCAGCGTCAGGTGGGACCCTGGCGAGGAGGCGGTTCAAACAGAGTCCAAATCTGCTCAAAGCCTGGATTCTCTTGTGCTCGTCTCTGGTGTGGTCCTTTCTGTTCCTCAGACGCTCAGACATATAAAAGAGCTGTGGAGGATCACTGCTGCATGTGCCTGGTTCAAAAGTCCTCTCCTCTCTCTTTGTGTTTCTCTGCTTCACGTGAGGGGTCTGTACACCTCTGCTCTCTGTCCAATCCCTCTGCACGTGAGTGTGTTTACCTCCGAACAGCTGCTGCTCACTCCTCACACCTGGACTAACACACACCAACCACCTCCAACACCAAACTCACTGCTCCTGAAAAACCATCAACAGTTTGTGCAAATCCATACTCCTCTATCTTCTCTCCTCTTCTCACAATCTCTTCTTTTCACAGCATTCGGGTCCATAATTTCACATGAGCACCAGCGTTTAATAACACACGCTTTTCCTTCTTAATCTCCATTTTGTTCAAAAGTCCTTGTTGAATCTCTCTCTCCGATGCACTGTTGCTTCTGGCTCGCTTCAGTCTTCCTCCTCCTCCAACACGAGAGCCGCTCGCTACTCAACCGCAAACCAATTATTCCAATGGTGACAGGTCTTGCTTGGACAATCTCACGTGTGGTAGGATCCGTCTCTCCTCCTCTCCTCTCCTTCCTTCATTCTGTTCTTTCTTTTCTTTCCTTCCTTGTGCGTTTCAGCCACCTGCCCGTGTTGAGTCCCTGTGCACGGCAGTGAAGGCAGTGGCCAGTCCGAGCGTGAGCCTCCAGGATTAGAGAAAGGAATCATCTCCCCATGCAATGCTCCTCCCCCTCCCTCTCTCTCCTCTCTCCATTCGTGTTTATCCCTCGCTTCCTCCTCCGCTTCTACAACCACACACTCCATTTTTCATCATCATGTATATAACACTAGCTTTGTGATTTGTGCTTTTATACCGTGTTCTACCAGTATTATGGGGCATTAGGAACGTCGTCGTGGCGATTAACAATTTAAAACTACACACTATATCTTTTTTAATGTCCTCAAAACAATGCTTAAAGACGAAATCCATAAAAGAGAGGTTCATTCATTTGCGGCTATTGTAAGCAGTGGGTACATTTGCATGGCCAGTAGAAATCAGATAACTAGAATAATCAGATTACCCAATAATTAGATCTGGTTTTTGGTGTGTGTTTACAAATCTGATCACTGAAAACACCTAGTGACGCGTGTGGGTTAAGCAATTGATTTTAGATGAACTGCTGTATTTGGAAGACAAAGTACGATGCATTTAAAATCGCTCTTTCAATCTTTAATTTAAAATGTTCTCATTGGTTTTTGTCTTACAGTTACAGATTTAAGCCTTTTTTGCATAAATTCTCTTGTCACAATCTGCACAGAATGAAATCAGATTACTCAAATCTAGGGATGTAACAGTAACAAAAATATCGTGATATCGTGTCGTCAAAGTTCTCACAATAATATCGTGGACCATCACAATATATCGAATTACAAGTCTCTTTGCTTAAATGAAGAGTTAAGGTGCAGCAATAGGCAAGTTTCATTGTTGAAAAAAGCGAGCGTTGCATGCTGGGAATTATTTTGGTCGGCGGCAAGAAACACTAATTCAACATGACGGACGGAGCGAGAAAGCAAGTAAAGGGTATTGATCCCGGATATTTATCCACTCTAACGGCAGAGGATCGAAGATGATTTGACCAGAAATTGGTCATAAGCATCGATGGACGCCAAATCACCCTTTATAACCCCTACAAAGCCTGGATGAAACCAAATTTCTGGTCTGAAATACCAACTACCTGGCCAAATATTCACTTCGGTGATATCCACAATGACTTGGTGGAAACTCCTGGGCCATTCACAGGAGAAAAGATGAAAACCTCCAAGAGTCTAGATGCATTGTTGAACTTGTTGGAGTCCACAGTTTGCTAGGATCTTCTACGTTTGCTCTGTGAATGTTTGAAAGACATTTAATTCAACGTTAGCAGTTCTTTTCACTCGGAATACGAAAAAGACATTTTCCTTCTTCCGTGCTTCTATTTGTGCATCTGATAATGCAGCAGGAATTTACCATTATTGGAGATAAATACGCGAGGTTACGCACTGTGTTTGACCGCTATCCTGTTTATTGCCTCCGACCAAAATATTTACCAGAATGCAACGAGGGCTTTTAATAACAATGACGTCAGCTGAAACTCACATATAGCTAAAAAAAACAGAGGGAACTACATAGACCATGATCCTTTGCTCCATTTCAGCGCAGACTACAAGAAGAAATAACTGTTATAAGCACTTTCAAATCTTATTAAGTCTTGTCAAGGCATTTTAAGAGGAAAATGTAGCATATTCACAGTTTTGTTAGTCTCTACAAAATATCGCAATAAATATCGTACAGTGAGATGTATATCGTGAAAATATCGTACCGATAGATTTGGATATCGTTACGTCCCTACTTGAATCAGATGTAGACATTAACATTACATCTCAATAATCAATAAAAACAGAATTCGGTGTCAGATTATCTTGGTGTTTTAGTATCCAGGCTGGTGCCACCTAGTGCCTCCGCTCAATTTCATTTCTCTCCAGCGACTAGGTCAGGAATCAGAATACACTAGTCGGCTCACAAAAACCCCGGAAGTGCGAGTTCGGGCACCAGCCAATCAGCGAAGAGTCATACATTCTGTGTTGGTAACGATTCCCGAGATCGAGGATTTAAAGCCGGAACAAAGAGAATGTTTGGTGAATTTTATCAAGGGGAAAGACGTTATTGCCCTTCTTCCTATGGCATTTGGGAAAAGCTTAATATACTAGTTAGTCCCGTTAGCAGTGCTTTACATACGTCATGACCGAATAGAAGCGATTGGTTAAATGAAAAAAATGAATTATAATGCTGTGAGGTCAGACAGTTTCTATTAAGTGAAACCAGCTGATGAATCAGGCTAGTGTTTTTGTATCATGATGGTCAAAAATAACTCGAAGAAAAACCTAGCACTTTAGAAATTATAATTTACTATATTAGTCCACAACCAAAGCTATTGCTGGTAGTACTACTTTTAATCATTCACTACCTCATTATTTCTATGTCAAATGTAATTCAAATTCAAATGAAATAATAGCTTTGCAAATTAAATACAATTCTTTGCTTGCTATGAAGTCTTATTTCTAATGAACATTCTCTGTTGCGTCACATTCATCCAGGTCTTGTCATTGACTCATCCAGTGAAGCGTATGACTCAAATATCAATATATCAATATATTGAGTTGAAGTTTCTGGTTTAAATCTCTTTGCTCCTTATTATCATATAGACGACAGCTAAAAGGATTCTCACTTTAAGTCTAATGCCACGCTGTGTAATTTAATAGGTAAACCGATAATAGCATCTCCTTGGAGACAAGCTGCTGTCAGACATCATTAGGTCGAGTTCATGTATCGCATTTTGCTATAAGCCTCATTACTATGCAACTTCTCTGCCGCCCGCTTGTTTCCATGGAGTTGTTATTGCGTCATCTGAAATGTCCCAGAGTATGGCATTAATCTGATCTATAGCATTTACTCCACTATTGCTCAGAAATACCGTGGAATACACATGAATTGATTCTGTGAGGAAAAAGTGACCTGCAGCTTGGTCTAGGAAGGACCTTGGAAGCCTTGTTTCCATGGATATAGCTAAGTTTAATGCCACACTGTGTAATTTAATAGGTAAACTAATAACATCTCCGTGGAGACAAGCTGCTGTCAGACCTTCCACCAGACAATTTGCATCACAGAGCCCCATCACTACTGTAAATTCTCTGCCGCACACTTGTTTCCATGGACTGTGTTATCTGAAATGTCCCAGAGTATGGCATTAATCTGAACTGTCACATTTACTTCAATACATGTGTTTTTATTGCTCAGAATACCTGAAATACACTTGCATCCTGTGAAGAAGTGACCTGCAACTTGGTCCTAGGAAAGGACCCCCTTAGAAGTGAACATTTAATGCCACACTGTGTAATTTAATAGGTAAACCAATAACATCTCCATGGAGACAAGCTGCTGTCAGACCTTCCTCCAGAAAAGTAACATCACAGAGTCCACGTATCACATTTTGCTATAAGCCTCATCACTATGTAACTTCTCTGCTGTCCGCTTCTTTCCATGGAGTTGTTACTGCGTTGTCTGAAATGTCCCAGAGTATGGCATTAATCTGATCTGTCACATTTACTTCAATACAGGTGCTTTTATTGCTAAAAATATCGGAAATACACGTGCATTCTCTAAAAAAGTGACCTGCAACTTGGCCTAGGAAGGATCTTGGAAGGCTTGTTTCCATGGACATAGCTAAGTTTAATGCCACACTGTGTAATTTAATAGGTAAACTAATAACATCTCCGTGGAGACAAGCTGCTGTCAGACCTTCCACCAGAAAAGTTACATCACTGAGCCTATGTACCACATTTTGCTATAAGCCCCATCACTTCGAAATTTCTCTGCCACCGCCTTGTTTCCATGGAGCTGTTATTGCCTTGTCTAAAATGTCCCAGCGTATGGCATTAATGTGATCTATCGCATTTACTTCAATACATGTGTTTTTATTGCTCAAAAAAACAGAAATACATGTGAAAAAATCTGAACATTTACATCAGAGACTCCATATATCACAGAGCCCCATCACTGCTGTATGTAAATTCTCTGCTGCCCGTTTGTTTACATGGATTTACTGCGTTATCTGAAATGTCCCATAGTATGGCATTAATCTGATCTATACTATTGACTTCAATAAATATGTTTTTATTGCTCAAAATACCTAAAATACACATGCATTATGTGAAAAAGTGACCTGTAACTTGGTCTAGGAAGGACCTTAAAAGGCTTGTTTCCGTGGATATAGTATAGCGAACGTTTAATGCCACACTGTGTAATCTAATAGGTAAACCAGTAACATCTCCATGGAGACAAGCTGCTGTCAGACCTTCCGCCAGAAAAGTCACATAACTGAGTTCACATAACACATTTTGTTATAAGTCCCATCACTGTGTAACTTCTCTGCTCTCTGCTTGTTTCCATGGACTTACTGCATTATCGGAAATGTCCCAGAGTAAAGCATTAATCTGATTTATAGCATTTACTTCACTACTTGAGTTTTTATTGCTCAGAAATACCTGGAAATACATGTGCTTGTTTCTGTGGAGATAGTTAAGTTTAATGCCACACTGTCACTTAACAAGTAAACCAATAACATCTCCATAGAGACGAGCCGCTGTCAGACCTTCCACCAGAAAACTTACATCATTGAGCTGTATTTGTACAAGCAGCCCTGACTGTAGTGAAGCTAAACATAAGCACAGAGCGGTGACAGTGAGCAGGCCCAGGGGAAGTGTTCAGAGGCAGGAGAGATGTGTGAGCGCTGTGAGAATTATATCAACAACACCAACAATCACTGTCAGTTAACCACATGGAGCCGATCTGGTTTCACAGGGACAGAAACCTACAAGATTTGCATATTCAGTCACATTTGTTAAAACCCTGAATACGTAAAGGTGCACAGTGTAACTTTTCTGAGGGAAGATCTGTCACATTCTTTTCTCCGTGAACATGTTATTGCTTTGTGTGGAATGATTCACAGTATGGTATTAGGGATGTAAAGATATCCAAATCTCACGGTTCGATATTATCACGATATGTATCTCACGGTACGATATTTACTGCGATATTTTAAAAAGGCTAATATAATTGTAGATAGGACACTTTTTTTGCTTTTAAAATACCTTGATAAGATTTTGGTGTGAACTATTTCCGTCATAATCCCAAGAATTCAAGTAAAAAACATATCTCTTCATGTTTGCACTGAAATGAATCATGGGATATGTAGTTTCTGTTACTACTATAAAACCATGCACAAAAGACAGGGGGTGGGATTAAATACGTTTTCTTCTTCCCACTTTCGGTTACTGTTAGATCCCTATATGGTATTAAACCTTTTGATCTTCATGGAGACCAAACCAGACCAAGATCTGTGGAGAGGCAACTCCGCTCACAGTCAGTTTTTGGTTTTTTTTGTAAATGTAAAGTAGAGGTATTAAATGTCATACTGTGGAACTTTCCAGGCAAAGCAATGACATATCCATAGAAACAAACAGGTGAGGGTCGGACCCCCAAACCAAAACGTTACACAGTGCACCTTTAAGTAGATGATTCATTTGTATAACTAAAGGAAGGGAAACCACGAGGGGATTCGAGTCACTGGTCCTGCACATATCATTTACAAATGAATCAAAAAGCCTATTTACAGACTGTGCAGTGCCTTGAAATAATTAATTCAAGTATCATTAGCATACTGGCTTCAATCCTATAGGGAAAAAAGGATTAAAAGAGATGGACAGGTTAAAAAAAATATGTATGTACAGCATCTTATAATTAGCCTAATTCATCAGCCAGTTTCACTTTGTGGAAACCGTCTGACCTCGCAGCATTAGGATTCGTTCACTCGACGGTAGACAGGTACTTTTTTTCATTTAACCAATTTCTGGTATTTGGTCGTGACGTATGTAATGCGCCGCTAATGGAGCTAACTGGTATATTACGCTTTTCCCAAATCCCGTAGGAAGAAGGGCAATAATAAAATTCACCAAACATTCTCTTTGTTCCAACTTTAAATTCTTGATCTCGGGAATCATTGCCAACACAGAATGTGTGACTCTTCACTGCTTGGCTGGTGCCCGAACTCACACTTCTGGTCTGGGGGTTTTGCGAGCCATCTAGTGTATTCCAATTCCTGACCTAGTCGCTGGAGAGAAATTAAATTGAGCAGACGCACTAGCTTATAATAGTACATTATGGTCATTGTTTAAAGTATGTTGTGTGGATCTTAAATCAGTAATACAATGAGTTGTTTCTCAATTTATGAATGTTTGTAATATTATCAGTAAAGGAAAGGAAGGTATTTACTGAAAAGTTGCCTCTCATTCCTATACCACAAAATTAGATCATTTATTTATAGGTGCACTGTATAACTTTTTGGTTGGGGGTCTGTCACCTGCTTGTTTCTAGAAATATGTCAGTGCTCTACCTGGAATGTTCCAAAGTATGACATTAAACAGCTCTACTTTACATTTACTCAATTACAGGTGGTTTTGTAGCTCAAAAATACCTACAAAAACAGGCATTCTGACTGAGCCGGGTCGCCTCTCCACAGATCTGACCTGTAACTTGGTCACGTTTGGTCTCTGTGAAGATAGAAAGGTTTAGTACCATACTGTGAAAGATTCCAGACAAGCAAGCAATAACATCATGGAGAAAAGTATTTGACGGATCCTCCACCAGAAAAGTTAAACAATGCACCTTTTAGTAATTGAAATTATTATTTTTTTTATATTTAAACACTTATCAGAGATAAAGTGTTTGCACAGTCCTAAACAGTAAGATTATTTCAGGCTGATAAAAAAGGCAACATTTAGGGATTTTTTTTTTTTTTTTCCCCCTCCAGAGGATTCTTGTAATTAAGTTAAAACCACAAATGTGCCTTGCTGCTAAAAGCCATGTGCATTATTCACACACTTTCACTGTTGTACATTTGATCTCATTTCTGGGTCTGAGTATTTGTGATTCAGTTTGTGTGACCTGACAGGAACTGCACATGGGCCCCACGTGCCAAAGGTCTCCCAGTGAGAGGAGAGACGCTCTGAGACAGGAGTGTACGGGACTATAGAGCGTGATTCAGGTCTACACAGGCAAAGAACTGTCACTGTCACTGAATTTAGAGAATATATACATATACTCCCTCTGAGTCAGTGTGTGAGACTGTGAGCAAAAGAGAACTTGTGTTAGGCCCCACAGTATGAGCATAAAACGTAATATTCAAAAATAATGTTGAAAAATAATAATTGGAAGATAATAATTAAATGATCCTCTTTAAAGGTTGTGTAACTTTTCTGGTGAAGCGTCTGTCAGAGTCTTTCAAATGTTATTGCTTTATTTGGAATGCTTCACAGTATAGTATTAAACCTTTCTACCTTCATGGAGACCAAAAAAAGATCAAATTACAGGTCAGATCTGTGAAGAGGCGACCCCGCTCACAGTCAGAATGCCTGTTTTTCTATGTACTTTTGAGCTATAAAACCACCCGCAATTGAATAAATGTAAGGTAGAGCTGTTTAATGTCATACTGTGGAACATTCATAGCATTCCAGAGTAATGACATACCCATAGAAACAAGTAGGTGATGGACCCCAACCAAAAAGTTACACAATACATCTTCGAATATATACACTTTCGTAATACAAATGTAATGAACCATAATGAAATGTTAGACCTGTACCTTTGTACCTTCTCATAATATTCTGTTATATGCACATTTTTATCTGATTGCTAGCCTGATTCATCAGCCGGTTTTACTTCGTGGAAACCGTCTGACCTCGCAGCATTAGAATTCATTCACTCGACGGTAGGAGGTACTTTTTTAAATTTAACCAATCGCTGCTATTTGGTCGTGACATATGTAAAGTGCCAAAACTGGTAAAAAGAAGAGTAATAACGCCTTTCCCCTTGATAAAATTCACAAAACATTCTCTTTGTTCCAGCTTTAAATCCTCGATCTCGGGAATCGTTGCCAACACAGAATGTATGGCTTCATCTACATCCATCTCGACCACTTCGTTTACTGTTGTGCTGTACCACAAAAGGGACTCAGACAGGCACTTGAGTTTGACTTTTGGCTTCACAGCTCTTCTCTGATTGGCCGGTGGGTGGTCTACAACTTCCGGGGTTCTCGCAAACCGTCTAGTGTAGACAGGTCAAACTCTAATTCACAGAGGGCCAAAATTAAAAACTAAATCATGGGCTAAACTAAATATTTATTGAAAATTTTCAACAACATCTGCATGTTTTCTCTTCTTTCGAGAAATGCAATGTTAAACCTTTTCTTATTAAAATAAATGTTTAGTAATAGTTTTGCTTAAACATTGAATCCAGAACAAGCATAATATAAAATAATAATAACAACATTTTAAATAAATAATGTCTCTATAGCCTAACTGTAGCCAGCGGGCCAGCTTTAATACATATTTGATAAGATCTTGCGGGCCAAATATAATTAAATCACGGACCAAATTTGGCTCCCGGGCCTGAGTTTGACATGTTCGATCTAATGTATTCTGATTCCTGACCTAGTCGCTGGTGAGAAATGAAATTCAGCGGAAGCACTAGGTGGTGCCAGCCTGGCTAATTGATTGCTATACAGTGACAATAAAATTGAATCTGGATTTAAAGGTGCGCTATGTAACATTTCTGGTGGAGTCTGCCCGCTGCCATTGTTTTGTTCGGAATGTCCCAGTATGGCATTAAACTTCTATAAATCTATGGTAACGAGGAGGAGATGCAGACCTTGTTACAGGTTAGATGTAAATGTTAAAGATAGATAAATTAAGAGCATTCCAGGTAAAGCAGATCACCCTTAGAAGATCACCCCAGAAAAGTTACGTAGTGCACCTTTAGTGTACTGGATAGTTCAGTTATTTTAAAGTAGAATATGTGTTTAAACCCACATTTACCTAAGATTAAACTACTCGATGTTTGAGCTTTTACCCTTGAGGTTAGTGGTGCGATCCCAGCTCTGAATAGTGTATGTCATTGTGTCCTTAGGCAAGACACTTCACTCAACGTGCCTATGTATGAATGTACTCTTTGAGTGCTGTGGCTGCGTACAGAAGTAGAGCAAGCGAATAAATAATGCATGAAATTGTAAAGCGACTTTGTGGGTATGGAAAAGTGACATAGACAATTCAACTAATGCATTATTACCCTACATTTGAACAAATCTCCTACAGTGCTAAAAATCAGGACTACAAGAGATCTGACCAGGGACTTAACTGAGGTCTAGAACAAGACTGAATCAGCACTTATGCTTAACTAACCCAACTAAAACTATAGGCTATCAGGGTTAAAGGGCCCATATTATGCTGTTTTCTGATCTATGTTATAATGTTTTCTCATCACAAACATCCCTAGAGTTGTGTTTTTTTTCATTCACACGTTTAACACTCAAATCTTGCATATTTAGGCAGATTTCTCCTCTCAAACTGGTGATCTGTTCCACCTTGTGATGTCATGTGGTAATACAGGAAGTGGCCCATTGTGTTTTACACTCTATACATCTTCAGCAGAATCATTTGAACTAAATCTCTACTTAACTAAAGGTAAAACTAGGTAGCCTGATTCATCAGCCGGTTTCACTTCATGGAAACCGTCTGACCTTGCAGCATTAGGTTTAGTTCACTCGATGGTAGGCAGGTACTTTTTTATTTAACCAATCGCTGCTATTTGGTCGTGATGTATGGAATGCATCGCTAACGGGGCTAACTGGTATATTATACTTTTCTCAAATCCCGTAGGAAGAAGGGCAATAAAGTCTTTCTCCTTGATAAAATTCACCAAACATTCTCTTTGTTCCGGCTTTAAATCCTCGATCTCGGGAATCGTTGCCAACACAGAATGTATGGCTCTTTGCTGATTGGCTGGTGCCCGGAATCGCACTTCCGAGGTTCTTGCGAACCGTCTAGTGTATTCTGATTCCTGACCTAGTCGCTGGAGAGAAATTAAATTGAGCAGAGGCACTAGGTGGCGCCAGATTGGCTAGTAAAACATAGCTGTTAACTTGAAAACCATTACACTACATGAAATCACAAGGTAGAACAGAGCATTTGGAGCTTTGAAGATGTAGACAAACTTATAATAAAAGGTTACTCAAATGTGAATCAAACAAAATATGACTCTGGGTATCGTTTAGATGAGGTGTCAACATTATAACAAGGTTTAAATGCTCACAAGAGTAAATTTTGTGGAATATAGGACTTTTAAAAGCAGGAATAAAACAATACACATTTTGTCAAACCAGGACAAAACCATGTCCAACTCAGATTCAATGAAAATTAATTGTGTGAAGATTAACCCAGAAATCAACCAGCTCCATTCAAACCCAAAAATATACTCTTCATGACCCCTAACACACACCCCACCAGTGCCCCAATAGTGCCCCCTATGCCCCACTTTGAGAAGCGCTGCTCTATTCTCGTGACAGTAATGAGCGATTGTACATAATCACAAATACACACACGGTAATCCTCTCCCGGCCTGTGCCAACACAATCTGGCAGCTCCGAGTGGCACACGTGAAGAGAGAAAGGCAAAATGAGGAGAAAAGCAAAAAATAAAAAAGGACTTGGCCTCAATCCTCCGCCCGCTGGCACTTCCCCATGAGACCAATTTAACAGAGCTGCTCCCTAAAGCCTTTGGAGAGATACCAGTCCAAAGAATCAATGATATGAACTCAAAGTATTACAATTGTTGAGTGGAGTCTGTTTAATATGGGTACCTTTTTGCAAGTTGGGGCTGTCAGAAGTATAAAAAAATCTGATACTAATCAATACTAAAACTAATATCGAAACTAAACATTCATTTGAGCGTGTATACAGCCAAAAATCACATTAAAAAGACAACATTTGAGCTTTTCTAAACAGTTTTACTATGATTTAGAGCTTTATCATAATGAATAGAAGACCTAATGCTAAGATAAAGAAGGTATTATTCTGTGTATGAAAATTACATCCTATTACGTTAAAAACTATTAACTTATAAATGGACTAAAATAGGACCAAACCAAGTCTACATCAGGACTAAACTATACTGAGGACTAGGGCTGAACGCTCTATCATTTTGGACCGAAACTCGCGATCTCCAACAACACGATTTTGGGCCCAATTTTAAGGGCGAAGTATAGTTCTGTGTCGACTCAACGCACACTGCCACCATCGCCTTCTCACCGTTGTTTTTGATTTATGGGTCTACATCAAGATCTATACGCCACAAAGTAATTTACCACCACAACACTAAAAGGCGAAGATTTAAACCTGGCGTTCGTGTAAAATTTAACATGAACCATCTCCAATGCAACAGAAGCACAGAACAGACTCATCATCATCAGCACATCCTGTGTCACAAAAAGAACTCTCATATTCCATTAAGTCGTGTCCTTTAGTCCGACAAGGAACAAACTATCTTTTCAGTGCTTATAGTTTATGCAAATTAACTGTCCAGCATCAAATCATCGGTGCAGGACTCTGGTTTGATGTAAGTTTCTGTGATGTTTGCAAATGTTCATGTGCACTAAAACTTGATTTGAAAAAAATCGTGGATGAAATTGAAATTGCAATATCTGCCAGAAAAATCACAATTCATTTTTTTTTTCTTAAAATCGTTCAGCTCTACTGGGGACACATCCTACTATAGACGTAGAATCCGAAATCCAAAATTCCATTCTTTATCAGAAAGACCAGTATTTGAGTTTGAAGTTGATGTTGATTTCTGGGACAAAGATAGATGTGGCCTAATGGTCAAGAAATTTAGGTTATGTTAAAAATATCCACTACATCAACATCACGAGCTGTCCCTTTGATGTGATTTTTTTGCAGTGAGTACACACTGGGGGTGTTCTGCATGTATCTCTATGGTGGAATGTTACCATGGAGACACAATGAACACATTAGCAAACACTGTCAAAACATTTTAGGATTGTCTGAAAACTCAAGAAAAGTACAAAATGGCAAGTTAGTATTGCAGTTCCAGTGAAATCAGTTCTTCATGGTCCGATTGTGTAAAAATAAAGATCAAATCGAAGTCTAACTTGAGTACGAGCTTCAGACAGAGCAGAGTTAGTCTCACATTGTAAGTCATTGTATAGGCTACTTTCCTTTATTTTTTCTTTATATTTCCAATGTGTGTAGTTATTTGCATATTGATGAAGCTTTTGTTTTGATGCCCTTCATGACAAAGCCCATTTCTTTTATCCAAACTTGCTGTAATCACAACATTCACTGACCGGAGGCCTCTTACGGCAAGGTTCAATTTGTCAGAAACAAATTGTAAAGAAAGTGAATTTATTTTTGACTACCTATAGGTGAAATGATCATGAAGTCATTGGAGAGAAAATGTTAATAAGCTGCTGAAGTGTTGGTGCGCCGCAGAGAGCGAGGTGAGGTGAATGGGCGATTAGCTCATTTAAAGTCTGGCCGGCGAGGAGGGGTCGAGACAGTCGAGAGGTAAAAGATTACATTTTCACTGTGATTACCATAAGAAGATTTGGTTGGGCAAAAGGCCAGGAAACCCCAGCACAGCGAATGTGTGTACAAGTGTGCGTGTATGTGTGTGTGTGTGTCCCTGTTCACACCAGGGCACCCAAGGCAATTATGGTTTTAAGTCAGCGGGTTGGAATCAATTATCACATGCCAACTTCCACTAGTCCATCTGTCCTCTTTGTGCAGGCTTTTCATTCATCTCTCAAACAACTGCTGATTCAATTATGGAAAAATTGTACTTTTTTGGCTCACGACTGTACTCTATTTTTAGACTTTTATTCTCTGAGGAGCACCTGATACAGTTGCCTGGCAGTCCAGAATATCTCTCTGTATTCTGGATCAGCACAAGCAGCTCATTGGTTATTGTTCTTGTGTTTTTTGTGTTTTTTTTGGTTTGGTTTGTTTTTGTTTTCTGACAAAACGATTGCATTTTTGACCCCTGAACGTTGACAAAAAGTCTCACATGGGGGTATCAAATCAGCTGGCCTGGAAAAAATGTGCATCGCGACAATCCCTGAAGCGACCCGACCCGACAGTTCCGCGAAGTGGTTTGGTGCAGGCAAAAAAATAATAATTCGAAGCAGTGATATAGAACAATGAGACAAGCCAAAAGTTGAAGTGTTGCACTGCATTATCATGAACAGGGAGTCGGCCATATTGGATCAAAAATTCAGAGCTGATTCAACTGCAGTATTTATAAAACAAATCAAGTTTGTAATTGGTCCAAATGAGTTTAGCTTTGGCATGCCACATCTAGACACATTTAGGTTCACAAGTTATCCCCTTTATATCTATAGAATGTACAATATAATTAAACACTTTTATTGTTATCTCATTTAATATTGCTGCACATATCACATTTTGGAACTTCTTTGGAACTTCTGTGCCACCTGCTTGTTTTCTGAAATGTCCCAGATTATGGCATTCATTTGACTTCGTGTTAATTTCACTACAGGTGTTTTTATTGCTCAAAAATACCTGGGAAAACACATGCATTCTTACTCTTAAATAGGGTCACCTTTTCACAAAACTGACCGGCAACTTGGCCTAGGAAGAACTTCTGTCTTATCTCCATGGAGATAGCAAGGTTTAATGCCACAGTGTGTAATTTAATAGGTAAATATATTTGGTCAGAGTGAACATGTAGATCGGAAAGATTAAGGACCAGCTGGTCTTGAGACTTGAATCCTCAACGTGCTGGATCAGAGGAAGGACTGAGGAACTACAGCCAGAGTGCAGTAGCTTTTGTTAAGAAATGTCCGACTTATTTAATCCTGATCAATTCAATACTATTATTTTAGTGTGAATTCTCTCATCATAGTGCCGACCCTAAGCCCCAACTGTGTAAGACATGACATAGTGACCTTTAGCACAGAAAACCCACAAATACAAGAAATGAACGGACCATGTTTAATTATTTATCACCTACAATTAACATGTTTTTTCCAGCGCCATCTTTGTGTTAACTTGAAGGCAGTTGTGGTTTCCAAGGGTCAAAAGGTCTTCAGTACATATATACACAGCTCCATTGGGTTGCATTTGATGGTTAAAAGCTGTCCATCTTTAGCTGATTTCTCTAAAAGCCCTCTTCTCCACATACTTGACTTTATGTCTCCTCTTGAACCTACAAAACAGGAAAAGAAGTGGTAAGTACTAAGTAGAAGTAAACTAAACTGGTCAGCCCTATTTAGATACAACTGAATAGTGCTGTGACAAAAATCGAAAGATTGATAGATCGTGATCTAATCTTAGATCGATCTCGATAAGGCAAGTGCATTTTAGTTGTCAGATCTAGAGCCAGTGTTGTGGCAGTAGAAGAGTGTTGTGCACCACTCTCTTGTTTAGGTGAAAGCTCTGAGTCAGAGCCACAGCGTGTTCGTTTATCTGCTCACGTGTCTTCGCCTTTCAGGTTTTGACTTAAGAGTGCAAATAAATAAATAAATAAAATAAATACAAATACAATACAATAAAATACAATAAAATAATGGTACTGAAGAAAAATAATAGTTTAAAGCAATATAAAAAGTTCAGTTTAGAAGGCAGCTTCCCCACAAACAAATTATTGTAATTGTATTTCACGTTCAAGATATAGCATAATAAAGATTTATGGTGACTGATCTAAAATTATATTATTAATACAGTAGGTACTGAAACAAGACTATGACAACATGACATTGCAGACTATTGTGTGCATCATCGATCAAGAAAAAAACATAGCATTTTAAAGCTAAGTACAGAGCAGCGGGTGTATGCCAGTAGTGGTGAACTGGGGATTAATTAGCAATATGGCATCTTGAAAATAAATTAATGACTGCTCAAACATACAAAAATCACTCCAAATACAACTTCTGATGAGTAAATAGGGAGAAGAAACAACTACAACATGATTAAAAGTTTTAAAAAGGTGGACTTGGCATAGTGGGTCTGCTTTAAATCTTAACCTTTGCGCATTTGTTTTGGTTTGTCTGTGAGAACAGGCTGAACACTAGCCGCCTAATCTGTGCCATTGATTGACTTCACCTGTCACTGGTCATAATGCTACGCCTGATCGGTGTGCTCACTGTTAAGCCTTGGTGACAGGTTACATAATAGTGACTGGGGTCCTTACTTGGCTCTTTCTCTTGGTTCAATCAGGTTTCTCTTCTGGAGACTCTTGAAGCGGTCCTTGAGCACGCTGCCCTCTGGCTGCAAAAAGGTGCAATTGCGTTTTAAAAAAGACATGTCCAGACAATGTCACTCAGCGTTAATTCAATGCACAATTCCCACCTAAATTACAAAATCCTATTCTTATTACAAAGGGTGGTTAAGGTATTAGGCGTAATTGCAGAAGATAAGCTCTTTAAAAGGAGAATTTTCCACGGCCAATTAGATAAAGTACAACTATGAGGATTCTTTTGGGAAAGTGGGTCGCAGAAGCATTAGAGGGATAGAGCTTAGAGTAAGACAATGCAGCCGGCACAAGATTAAACAAAAGATCCAAACTCATTATAGATATAGTCAATGCCCTCAGTCCTCAGAGGTCAAATGAAACAATAGACTTTGTTTTAAACATTTTGACATGTTACTACTTATTTCACCAATCGTTCACTGTCATCCTATTTAAGATTTTACTAAAAATAGTGTCTAGTTTTGGTTTAGTTAATAATTTAACTTCCAGGCTGGACACAGGCAATCAATATTTTACGTAGAGGTAATTCAATAACTTTTACCTAACAGCTATAATATAAACAAGGTCCAAAACATGCCTAAATTACACAATACTTGATTACAATGCCTTTATTTTGTTAAATAAAGAAACAAACAGCCATCAGAATGCTTGAGTAAACTGTTCCTGCATTTTGGATAGATTTTTGGGTGTTGAGGACATAGGTAGAGATATTCCACTACTTCCTGTATTTTTGTTCTTTTCTTTTAAACGTTTTGCCGCTTAACTATAAAAACTGTGATAAATATTTACCAAAGGAACTATCCCACCAAACCAATAATAATTAATAAGAAAAACAAGAAAACCCATCATAATTATGTGCTTTAAACTTACCTTGAGTCGTCGAAGGGAATCGGCCAACTCATCACTCAACTGGACCTCCATGTCCTGTGGCTGGAATCTGTGTAATGAAAGAATAATAGCATAATAATTTAAAAGACACAATGATTTACAGCTAAAATAAGCAACTGTCTTAGAAAACATTTTAACTCAACATAAATCAGATAACTTCAATAAGACTATCACATCAGTGTATTTAGTTAAATCTATGGGCTGGCTGTCACTTTTTAACATTAAAACACTTTGATATACTCGGATATAAAAAAAATAAGATGAAAAGTGAAGTGAAAAAAATATGGAAAAAAATCATATTGCCCAGCTCTACTCCCTAAACACAATGGTGGTTTTTGAGAAGGTAACAGCATTCTAACACAGTTTAAAGCTCCCAAGAATCAATTCTGTTAATTCTATGCCCATTATTAGACTAAAGAGGACTACTGTAGCCGCTTCTATAATATTAAATGTGAAATATTGGTGATAGTGATAGTGTAACACGTACACTGGCAGATCTTGTGTGTACTTACTTGAGTCGCCCGAGGCGTCTAGGCTGTGCTTTCTGGGCCTCTTGTTTTGCTTTGCGTTTGGTCTGTTTTTCCTTTGTTTTCTGGTCTTGTTTTTTGATGGAGGTTTTTATCGTTCGGAGTTGGAAGAGCTGCTGCTTCTTCTCCACTTCCTGTTTCTCAGCTAACCGCCGCTGCTCCTGTGATGAGACAGTGAGAAGAGAGGCAAAGATGAAGACTGCAACCTTAACTTTCGCTTGAATGTGGTGTTAAAATATTAAGTGACAGCAAAAAAGGAAAAATCTTAGAATTTATTAAATAAAGGAACATGAACTTTGAACACTGAAATGCCTGCCATTTTTCAACTGTATTTTGCATTTCTAGAGTTGACCAAAGTTGTGGATTAGGGATACGATACCTACCTCGATACATAGGCCACGATACGATACATATCTCGATACAGTGCACTTTCGGTTCAATACGTTATACTTCAAATAGATTCGATATGGTTCAATAAAGAATAATGGCTAAATGATGGATGTGATACTAAAAGTCTTTGTTAAACCACTTCTTGTGCAAAGTTAATACATACAATATACATTTTAATCACTGAAAACTGTGAAAATGTCAAATGTGTTGCATAAACGAGTTTCCTCATCCAAACAAGCAACAAAACTGTAGCTCTGTAACAAAATAATTTTGTAAAATATACCAAAAAATAATCTTGGCGATGTATCGATAGAGCAGTCCCCGATATCGATACTGTATCATCACATTAAACGATACAATATATCGATATTTCAATATTTTTGCACGCCCCTATTGTGAACATTGTCACATTTTATCATATTACAAATAAGTTTCACAAAACTTGCCAAAACTCATTTAAAGAGCTATTTTAAGCTTGGCAGGTATGTAAGGAAAATGTTGGTTGTTTAGTCCATATATTCACAGCCATAGCAACGAAGCATGTTAATCTGTAAAGCAAAAATCCCATTATGTTTAATATAATAAATCATTTACATCAATAAGAGAAATTAGCGGTGAAGGTTGAAGAACTAAATGTTGTTCTTTCTAGTATTATGCATTTTATATTGATTCATTCTGAACCAACACAACAATCAGCACAGTAACAGAGTAGGCAACAATAGAGAGCTCTGTGCACAAAAAAAGAAAAACAAATTACATTATTATTGTAGCACAGCGTTTCATTTCGATAGTGCATTATTTCAAAGGGTCAACACACTCCCACTCTCACTTTGAATCATTTTAAACAAATCAAAGCCTTGGTTATTTTTCTCTGTGATCAGTTTGTAGATGACATGAGTTCTCACATTGCCTTCTGCTCTTTGACATGAACTAACCCAACATATTCAGATCCCATAAAGAAGCCGAAAGTCCCAGCACTACAGTTAAGGTGGTCTTCAGGATCATCGCCATCAGCATCAGTAAATTAAAACTGTACCTTGACTTTCTCCGCCCTCTCTCTCTTCCTCTGCCTCTCAGTTTTCTTCTGAGCGACCGCAATGGCTCCGACCGCCCCCTCGTCCTCCTCCTCTTCATCGACGTCTGAGGCCAAATCTTCATCATCGTCCTCATCCTCCACCAGGCCCTGCACCTGCTCATGAAACGTCGTCTCCTGTGGGGTCCAAATAAAGTTAAACCAATATGATCATCCTTTTAAAGAGTAGATTGGCAGAAGGAATCAAAGGGTTAACTGGCGTCACAAACCTCAGTAGCAGCGTCTTCTTTGTTGTACGCCAGTTGCCGTTCAATTTTCTGCTCTTCCTTCTGTTTTACAACTTCTATTTCATGGGCCTCTTGTAGTAATGACTGGATTTAGAGAAAAACATGTATGTCAAAATAAAGTCAAACATAATGCATGGTTACATTTTTGGAACAGAACACTTGCACACACACACAGACTCATTCTCATAAAAAGTCAACCAGAAAAAGGCACCAGTGACTATAAAATAAATATTTAATTTAAAATTATTGATTTAAGTGCTGTGGCTCAGTGCTATTAGGATGTTGGACTGCAGTAATAGTTTTTGTCCACAAGGGATATGACAATAATACAGGCAGGTCCCACTGTAGTACTAAAAAGGCAAAATACTTCACTTAAATTGTATGAGTGGCATTATAAGCAGGTCACAGGTGGTCATATACTGTAATGCCTGCTCTATAGTAGTTAGTTTATTATTGCAGGAGATTTTAATTTATAATCTGTAGCAGTGTAGAACTTGTAAATGAGTATTTGGAAACGTTCGGTTTGATTTGCGTAGTAGGTTATGGGATGCCTTTTAGCTCCTTACAGCTAGTTCGGAACCTCTTGAGCTTCTTGGAGCTATGAAAGGAAGCATAATGTCTCCTTTCCTTACTCCTTTCTAACTTTTCTGATCAATCTGAATGGTCCTAGTCATAGATAATGATGACACAC
Source organism: Boleophthalmus pectinirostris (assembly GCF_026225935.1). Taxonomy (NCBI): domain Eukaryota; kingdom Metazoa; phylum Chordata; class Actinopteri; order Gobiiformes; family Gobiidae; genus Boleophthalmus; species Boleophthalmus pectinirostris. Next base: position 8,531,085 of record NW_026571541.1, on the reverse strand, counting down.
ATCCGGGTCAATAACAAGGTATCCATAGGTGTGACTACGCCAAATGTAAGACTTTTTAAAGACCCTTTTAAGACCACTTGCATGAAAATTAAGACTAACATCGTACTCATTATGCAGGCGAAAAACACCAGATCCGATTCTAACCATTCTGACCAACCAACTATGGTACTATATCTAGAATCTAAGAGCCACTGTGGATTAAACCTACACTTCCCCATGATCCATCCAACGTCTTCCTGCACTCTACTGATTGTTTACTCATTGCCGCCGGCGCCAGAAACCAAAGTATTGTTTGTGCATACTACAAATTACACGTTCATTCACGTTGCTGTTTTTTTTTTTTTTACATCCCTCCGTTTAACATTGTACTGCAGTCAGGTTGAGTATACTAAAAAATAGGCTATTGAAATTTAAGACCTTTGTGGAAAAAAAATAAGACTTGGATAACATAATTTAAAACTTTTTAAGGCCTTAATTTAGAAACATGAAATGTAAGACCTTTTTAAGACATTTAAGACCCCGCAGCTACCCTGAATAAGGAAAGGAGCTTCCTAGGTGCATTTAAACCATTTCAGATGGACTATCAGACTCACCTGATGTGCAAAGAAGTCAGGGTTATAAGATCCTCCAGGAGCAATGACCTCCACAGCAGGAAGCACAGAGGGCTTTGCATTCAGCTTCTCCGGACGCTAACAAAATAAAAGCGTTGATAACATTAACTCATCAAAAAATTACCTTTAGAAAATAATGTATAACATAAGTCATTCAAATACTTACCTTTACTCGCATCTTTTTAGTTTGTTGGAGATACCACGGGTCTGCAGTATCTTTGGCTGGATTCAAATTAAATGGCGCATTAAACAGTGATTTGACAAAAAAGGCAATAAGAAAAAGCAGATGCCAAATAGATTAAAGATTAGAAACATAAAAAGTCAGGGCTAATTCTGGATCCTCTGTTCTTTTTGATAACACACAAATAGCTCTGTATTGACCAATTTAGAAAAGAAAACTCATGGGGCTTTGATGCATCCACGTCAGGCTGCTTTGAAGTTATTTTAAACTATGAATCTCCTCAGAATACGTCAATAACCTGGACTGCAGCCCTCCTATATTTCACAGAATTGTGGTCTCACATAGGAGTGAGAGAAATGTCAGAGAAAACGCATCACTAATTTTTAAATTTCATGTCCTTTTTCATATTGTACTATTTACTGATCTAGATTATAATGTTTCCTCATCAAACCATACCTGGAGTTGGGTGTTATTTCATTCCCAAATGTTTAACACACAAACCTTGCATATTCAGTCATCGTTTGGATAATTACAAACATGGAATTACCAATCTCTACTGAACTATAGGTAAAAAAGTAGCTGTAAACCCACAAAGTACCCCTCCAGGACATCACAAGGTGGAACAGAACATTCTGTGCTTTGGAGATGTAAACAGACTAATAATGAAGGGTTATTCAAGCATGTGTGAATGAAACAAAACACAACTCCAGGTATTTTGTAGGTAGGTATTGGTATTGTAACATGGTTTAAAGCTCAGTCACCATAGGGGTGGTTATATGAAAGTTTTGACAGCAAGACAGTGGTTTGGACAAGTACAAGTGAGATAGAAAGATCTTGAAAGCAGAGATGCTAGACACCATGGCTGGAACTAACAATTATTTTAGTAATCAACAAGTCAGTGATTCATTTTGTGATTCGTCAACTAGTGAAATGATTATTTCTATTGCACATTAAGAATTTTTAAATAAATTATTAAGATTTTTAAGGTTAGAATATGGTGAATGAAGGCTTTTAGATACAGATATAGATTCTAGAAAATGAGAAGCTGTTTATTATTATTATTTTTGTTTTAATAATTACACCATCTCTGTTATAAAAAACAGGTATTTTCTATGCATTGTAGAATCTGTATAGTCCAGAAAAAGATTCTGATTATCAACATTTAACTACAATTTTATTATTGACTAGTCTCGATTCATTAATTAATACTTGCAGCCCTATCAGGCACCAAGAGGCCCATAGATAACCAAATAGGAAATTTAATAAGTGATACAATAAGATATTTTGACCTCAAATTGAAAACTGAAATCAGAATTGAACATACTCTCTTGCTCCCATAGGTCGTAGTAGTCTCTGTTGGGGTTGTTGTTGGCCTCTGTTACTGCCTTTTTGCTCGTTGGCGCTGCACTTCGTCTGTTCAGGAGCAGCTTCTGTCTTCGTGGAGCCACTCCTTTGGCTGCTAACTGGGCACTGCGCCGGAGCTTTTTAGCATTGGGTTGTTGGTAGGCCAAGACACTATCGTTAACAAAAAAAAATCTGTGGTCAACATTGTGCTTATATTGCTTACTGTAATGTTGATCAGCACATAAAAGTGTAATGAAGTTGGTAGAATGTATTTAAAAGCCACTTACTCTTTTGGTGGTGGGACGAGGGAGTCATGTTGCAGGATTAGATCTATTCTCAGTGGACGTGAAGATTTGCCTTTCCTTTTCTTTCCTACTTCAGGCTCTGGTGCTTCACAAATTAAAAGGAAAAATATATATAACATTCCTTGATATGCTTAAACAAAGGATCTTAGATAATAGTGAGTAGCCACTGTTAAACAATATATATTTCAGATGATCATTCACATATTTACCTTTCTCTTCTGTTTTCTTTGGTTGTCCGAGGTCCACAAAAAACAAGGTGTCATCTGACTTCTCAGCGAGCAGACCACTGTGAAAATAGTCAGATCAAAACTTCTTAATGACGTTTCATTATACCAGTATGGCAGAAAATCACTACAGTGCAACACACATGGGGTTGGAGTGCTCAATATACAGAAAAAAATTGTAATCACCCTAATTTCTCTCATAGTATGTACTTTCAACATCTACCGGAAGAGAAAGTATAAACCGAAAATACTTTATCAGTTAATGTTTAGTGACACTTTTATTAAAATGTAGATTAAAATAGCGGTTTTACTTCAGGATTTGAGTGGCAGAATGAAAACATATCACTCTGAACAAATTGAATGTTCTTTCGATTCTAATTTTTTTGTAACTGAATAAGTATTAATTGAAATTACACGGCCCTAACAGATGTGATTATTGCAGTAATATTATTGTATCCTCAGATCCCAGGATGCCGTTCACACAACAGCCTCCTGAGCTCCTCTTGTTGATCTTCACATTCCCGTAATGGAAATACTGGGAGCGCAAGGATGGGATCATCACTGGACACTTTATTTGAGTCCTGCCCTGTGTGGGAATCGAACCCTGAATCTTTATATTATGAGGCGACAGAGCAATCCATTTGGCCACTGTTGCACCCATTGGGCTGGTAATCAGCATTGGATTTAATTGAAATCTTAATATGCTTCAGCAATGATGCCAAGGACATATTATAACAAGTGATGGACTACTTGGATAGACTTTATTTTGGCTTGTTTTGCGTTTCAGATCTAAAATTGGCATTAAACAGTGCATATGGAACTAGTCTAGGCATGACTAGGGTGACCAGACGTCCCCATTTACTCAGACAATCCCAGTTTTGAGCCCTGTGTCCCCTGTCCCAGCAGATTTATCCAAAACCATTGACTTGTCCCGATTTTATACAAGAAATGTCCCAGGTGTCCCTATTTTTGACCAATTTGATCTCTGCCAACACTAAAGAGAGGCATAAATTGCAATTTGTTAAGGTAAAATACAAAAAAATCTGCTTAAAAACTACCAAAACACAAATAAAACGTGACTATACTGACTCGCATGTGAGTCATGAATGGTTTCTGCAAAACTATTTTCCTTAATTACGATTCTCAATTTTATTATAACCAACCACCAAAAAACCGGAGATATCCCAGTTTTTTATTTTGAAATTCTGGTCATCCTAGACATGATCACGTTGGTTGACATGGAAAATAGGCCTTTATGATAAAATTATGCCGTAATAATGCCGTTACAATCTAATGAAAATCCAACGTAGTCAGAATATCTTAAAACAGTATGATAATGTAATTGTAAATATAAGAAATGTCCCTTTATTTCAATCTGGAGCACACAATCTTCACGCTCACTCACCCGGTGGTCCTCTCCTGGTGCCTTATGTCTTCCAAAAAGTCCTCTACATCGTTAATATCACTGTGCTTGTTCCAGTTCTTTTTCTTATTTTTGTTAACGCGTTTTCTCTTGCTGCTGTACAAGCCTGTGGGGTTTGTCGATGATTTTAAAGTGAGAAATCCAGGTTGTGAAGCAGCCACACGTTTTGGTTTTCTGGCCGCCGCCATCGTGGATCCGAGAGAAAAACACGCTTCTTCCTCTTCAAACTACTGCCGCATGTGTTCGTCTGGCGTCACCTACTGGTCACAGCGGGTAAATGCACAAACAATGTATTTATAATTAAATAAAAAAATAGCATGGTTTTATTATAGGATTGCATTTTCAAAGCATTGCCGGTTTGAATTGATGATCTCTTTATACGTCCAACTATATATAAATGTTCTTCAAAAAAACAAAAGGCACATACTTTCACTTCATTTGTATTTTATTCATATTTTAATATAAACAGAAAAAAAAATCAATTTGTATTTCTGGGATGTAGTGTCTTTTTGACGTTCTAATTTGAGCATTTCATGGGGGTGATTTAGTGTATTTTGCATTGCTTTGATAAAGCCTGATTTAAAATTGTCAAAAAGATCAAATAAAATGACAAACTATGACCAAATGTATTCGTGATGTGTTTTACAAATGTGTGGGTTGATAAAGTTGTTTATCTCGTTTGTCCATGTGTGTACTGTGTTGGACCCAAATGCATCATGGGAAGTGTGTCTCCTATCCTACTCCTATGTTCTTTTTCTTTTTTCCCCTCCCTTCGTTTTAAAGCGAGAACAACGCTTTGGACACTCAAGAATAAATTGTTATTTTGTCATATTTTTCGACTTTAAATTTGTCAAAGGTAAGTAACAACACTTTGATAAAACTTTGCTTCACCAAATGATAAAAAGTAGGTTCGTGGATGGTGAGTGTTTAAAGTGTATTTTTGGTGTAAAAGAAAACGCAGAACGAGCTGTTTAGCGCTGCTGTGGGAGTCAGGGACCGAAAAGCGCTCGAGAAATGTCCAAATTGGACTCGAAATTGTGCGTATAGCGAAAGGTCATCTGCCAAAACATGATTAATCAAATGATCCCTTGACATGTCTAGTTCCATTATCCAAAAGTAGTTCCCGCTTTGGTTAAGTAGTTTTTGAAATCTTCGATGGTTTTTATCATGAGTTCCTCGCTCTGCTTTGGCAGTTTTTTCCTTCCCGTTTACATTCTTCAACCAGCGGCCAGCCATCATCTTTACGCGCGATGGTTTCTCTGAACGAGGCAGTCGAGCCGGGCGGTGTCGTCTGTTTTCCTTCAAGATAGCTCATTCTGTATTAAAAATGAGGATTTGTGCACCTCCGGACTAGACCTGTGTGTGAAACGAGCGTACCCAGGCAGGTTGCGCAGAGGGCGGGTCTAGAACTGCGAGTGTCGGTCTGCGGTTGGTGTTTGGCGCACAGCCGCCCGCCTCCAGGACGTTTTGGACGGGATATTATTGGACAAAAAAAAAAGAAAGGTCTTTATAGCGACTGGGAGTTTCGGGTGTCTGCTATGACACAGTTATTACATAAGCTGCATTGAGTGTTTCACCTAAAAATAAACCAATTCAATTCAGCTTTTCACCTCTCTTCACCTCTCTTCATCTTTTTTTGGAAAATGTATCCACTTCCTTAATGGATGTAATTTTAGCTACAAAGTTATTGAGTTACTGAAGAGTTTAATTAAGATTAAACAGTTGTTAGTGGATTATTAAATTAATGAATATATTAATTTATTTCTATTTGAAATTGTCACAACAGTCTTGAGCATCCAAAGCATATCAAAATATGCATTTAATTTTATGTATAGGTTCTAACAGGTCTTTCTGTCCACTCAGGTGAATCGCCATGGCCCGTACAAAGCAGACTGCCCGTAAGTCCACTGGAGGAAAAGCTCCTCGTAAGCAGCTGGCCACAAAGGCCGCTCGTAAGAGCGCTCCCTCCACTGGAGGAGTCAAGAAGCCCCATCGCTACAGGTGAGAACAAACACACAGGTTACATCCAAAATAGATCACACTTTTATAACATAATATAACACGTGTTTAACCTCCCTCTCCTCTGTCCTCAGGCCTGGCACTGTGGCTCTCCGTGAGATCCGTCGTTATCAGAAGTCCACTGAGCTGCTGATCCGGAAATTGCCGTTCCAACGTCTGGTCAGAGAAATCGCCCAGGACTTCAAGACCGACCTGCGCTTCCAGAGCGCTGCCATTGGGGCTCTGCAGGTGAGTCACATGTTTGAGCTATTTAGCTGTTTAATACTTCTGTTTAATGTTATAGGACACTAATAATGTGGTTGTTCTTGTAGGAGGCCAGCGAGGCTTACCTGGTGGGTCTTTTTGAGGACACCAACCTGTGTGCGATCCACGCCAAGCGTGTGACCATCATGCCCAAAGACATCCAGCTGGCCCGTCGTATCCGTGGAGAGCGCGCTTAAACGCTCCTCATTTATTATATGCTGTTTTTTCCCTCTGTCCCTCACTCTGAGTAGTATGGTTTAGGGTTATATATAAAATGTGTGATCATGTCTCCTTTGGTGCTACACGTAGCCTTTATCTTAAATATATCCTATGTTTGCATTATTAATTAGGTCACTCGTGGAAAAAAAAAAAAAAGACTCACAATAATGCTTTATGTCTAATAGGGTGTTTTTGTAAGTTTTGTGATTTAATTTACAAGTTATTGCTAGGATAAAATATCTGCAGACACATGTACTTTGATTGTCGTAGAAGTAGCTCTTATTAATTTTTACAATTAAGGTGTATTTCTACTGTTCAGTGTATCAAAAAACAGATGTTTGGTTCTGATCATCTAAACATGTCATTGTTCTGTGATGACACTGCATGATTTGACAGCGGCATATATGTAGCAAATTTATGTTGATGGTATTTTAATTTTCAACCTCACTTTGTCCAGGTGACATTACTTTTTGTTCTACTCTCAGGTTAATATAACCTTTTTTCTACAGTGTTTTGATTTGTTTTTATTTTGAAGCTAAATATTTGTACTCTGAAATTCATATACCAACATAATAAACACGTGGAAAACTACAGAACTACTGTTTCATTGCAGCTGTCAAGTGTTACAGCTTGCTGTCCTTATGAAAAAAGAACTGCAGTCCATAATCCAAGTTTGCAGATATTACATAAACTGAATAAGATTAACAAACATTTTGCATAATTTTAAGTAGATTGCACATACTCAAAATAAGATTTCTTTTGCGATACAACTTAGTTTCTATTATATTTTTAAACAACTATTTTTGAAATGTCTGGACACTCCAGATGTTTATTGTTAACTTTTTCAATTCACTTTTGGTTAATTTTTGCCACTTTGTTATCCATGCATAACTTGACAATGAACTGCACTAGAAAATATGAGCCTATCTGCAAAAATGTCAAGAAAACCAAACTACTGTTGTGACGACTGTTGCTTTGTGAACACATGATTGACGCGGCCGCCATTTTCCCGTTGGACTGCTTCCCATTGTGGATAAAAATACAGACAAGCTAAACCTTTCTCACGACTTCTACCTACTTTTCCTCAAGGTAAGCCTTCTAAACTGTTTCCTAGTAATTTTAGATAAACTTTTAATGTTTTAGTAACAATACTGCATTTTAGTGAAAAGTGGGAAGCAAAATATGTGTGTTTTGAAGTGAGAAAATAGCAAAGACGAAGAGACAGTAAAATGAAACGTTTTCTGAGACGGTTCATGAGTGGAAATGCACTTTCGAAAAACGCACATGTTCTCTTCGATCCTACGCGGCCGTTAGTGAATAAGAATTGATCCTTTTTAGACATATTGGTTCATTAAAATGTTGTCTTTGCAGTGTGATGGTTAACCACAATGCTTGAAGTGCAGATTTTTGTGAAACATTAATTGTTTTTGTGCAAGGACTCGTCAGCCTGCGTCCTTATCCACCCCGCTCATCATCAATCCGCCATCGTCAGAGCGCGTAGGCGGGGCCAAAACTCTGACAGACAGCACTAAAGCCCGCCCACTGCCATGTCTCTGAGAGATGATTGGTTCAAAAACTGTTTATTAAAATGTATTTATAAGCCAGCCAATCACATCTTACAACACTTGGATATTTTTATGCGTAGTGTTTACTTACAGTTTCTCTGAAAGGGAGGCCAAGAAATCGTAAGATAGATCTGGTAATATTATGTAACTGTAATTGTACAACTTTCTTGTCTTAACTTCTTTGCTTCTTAACTGTCTTTGTGGCCTCAAAACAACCATCATAATATTTGAGTTCTGACTAACTCGTGAACTTTCTGTCCACACAGGTGAATCGCCATGGCCCGTACAAAGCAGACTGCCCGTAAGTCCACTGGAGGAAAAGCTCCTCGTAAGCAGCTGGCCACAAAGGCCGCTCGTAAAAGCGCTCCCTCTACTGGAGGAGTCAAGAAGCCCCATCGCTACAGGTGAGATCGAACGCACAGGTTACATCAAAAATAGATCACACTTTTATAACATAACCTAACATGTGTTTAACCTCCCTCTCCTCTGTCCTCAGGCCTGGCACTGTGGCTCTCCGTGAGATCCGTCGTTATCAGAAGTCCACTGAGCTGCTGATCCGGAAATTGCCGTTCCAACGTCTGGTCAGAGAAATCGCCCAGGACTTCAAGACCGACCTGCGCTTCCAGAGCGCTGCCATCGGGGCTCTGCAGGTGAGTCACATGTTTGAGTTATTTAGCTGTTTAATACTTCTGTTTAATGTTATAGGACACTAATAATGTGGTTGTTCTTGTAGGAGGCCAGCGAGGCTTACCTGGTGGGTCTTTTTGAGGACACCAACCTGTGTGCGATCCACGCCAAGCGTGTGACCATCATGCCCAAAGACATCCAGCTGGCCCGTCGTATCCGTGGAGAGCGCGCTTAAATTTTCCTCCCCCTGACCTCCCCCCCTCCCTTTACCTGTTTTAGAAGTGTTTCAAAAAGATGATTAAAATTATGAGGAAAGCAAAGAGACCTCATGTATCTCGTTTGCGTTGTGCTGATGTTTTAGGGGAGTTTTAGAGCTTTAGAGTAGATATGAAGAGGAGCAGAGGTAATGGTGCTACTCAAACTTACCTCCATGACTTTTACACAGTGTCCAGACTGGATTCTGTGCATTCTGTTGTGGTTCAGTGTGTGCTTTTGTTTTGCTATTACCATGCATGTAAAGCCATATTTTAAATTTGACTAAATATTATAAGCAAAATAAAAAGGAATCAAATGAGAAGTAGTTTAATTTGGTTTTAAGTACATTTGTCTCCTTTTATTAAACCAAACTCCATGAGGCATGCATGTTTTGATTTTGCCCTTTTTGGCCTTCCCTTTTTAAACTGTCATTGTCAGACCTTTCTCAGGTTGATTAAGTTTATTTTTACTTAATTTGACGATGTGTGAATTAGCAGTGTCTGTACATTTTAACTGTGTCTGAAATAAATGAGTGAACACTTCATGTGTATTGTCCCAAACTTCAAAATGAATAGGAACTTATTACCTTACTAAGGTTATTTTTAAGATTACATACTTGTGTGCATTGACAGGGCTTTGCACAAAAATAATAGACTAATACTTTGAAACGGGTGTACTAAATAATCACAGTCTACTTCAGCTGTTACACCACTAGATGGCAGTCAAAAGCCACACAAAGCTACATTGTATTGGTCAGTAATTATGAGCATAGTCTAGTGGTCAAATTCAGAAGTGCGACGTTCATTATTGAGAATAATTAGAAATACATCTAATTTTTAATAATAATAATAATGTCACTTTTATACTTTTGTATTTTAGCTTGAGGCACCAGCATTACCTTGCCAGAGTTTATTTTTATTTTCAAGCATTGTCAGCCTAAACTCATGCTTATAACTTTCCTTATTCAACAATATAAATGGACAAAGCCACACCTTTAGATAGGCTGCACTAAAATACACATGTTGACCTCATGTACCAAACATGTAATGAAACAGTATCTTTAATCCCGTTGTTTTGAATGAGCCTTTGCCAAACACAGTAATCATCTCACTGTGTTGAAGTGCCTCACAGATCACTCAGTGGATCAGATGTTTTCACCACATTATCTCTATCCATTCATACAAAGACAATTTGGTAAAAGGTGGGGCATTGTGTGAAAATGTAAACAAAAACAATGAAGTATAAAGGGTATACATAAAAAGGAAATATACAGAGGTCTATAGAAAGTTTAACATTTGATAATCACTCTTATTGTGATCTTGTATGTTGGCATTCATTTATGTATTTCTTTTAAATTCTGTTATTGAACTTTATGGGGAAGTGGCAGTAATGGGAAGAATACTTTGACAATGTATTTACTTACAGAATACTGAATATCTGCATTAAAATATATTTTGTATCGTATTTTGATACATGGTCTAATCAGAGTATTGTATTCTGAATATTTGGAATACTTTTACATCAAACCCATTATTTGTTCAACTACAAGTGTTGAAATTGCATGATATTGTTGACACAAGTCTCCTCAAAGTCATGTATAAAGCAAAGTGCAATGTATTACCTGTAAATATTCAAAGTCTGTTTGAGATGAGAACAAGCCACTACAACTTAAAAGGAACCTACATGTTCAAAAAAACCCAGATTCAGAACCAAGGTTATGGAGAGAAGTATTACTGTGAAAGGAGTTCATTTATGGAATAGTCTTGACAAAGAAATAAAAGAATCAAGTACCATGATGGCATTTAAAAACATATAAATGAATGCAAAAAGGAAACTAAGTTGTTGTGCATAATAGTGAAGATTTCTGTTTGCAATTGATTAATAATTGTGCCTGAACTGAAATGTGTTAATTTGAAATGTTTTAAAGTAACCATCGGTGTTGATGTATTGTCTGGAAAAGGGAAAAGGGAGTCCGATAACATAAGATGACTCTTCTTTCTGCTCCTTTTCATTCATTTCTTGTATGTTTGATGTTGTGACACTTTATGAATGAAATAAATGAAAAAAAAAAAAAAAACATTTCAATTATAATGTAAAAACACAATATGGTGTTAATAACAGCTTCATATTTGTTTGTGGAGGAGGATAAATAACACATGCCTCACCAAAAGATTAGTGTTGTTTATTTTTCTCACTGATTCTGTGAATTTTGAAGCCTAAATGATCAATAACATAATGTATTACTTTGATTTTAGAAAATGAACTGTATTTTGAGTAGCACCAAATGAAAAAGTAACTGTACCATTATAAAAGTACTCAAAATAGTGCTGTGAATATGTATTCTGGGTACACGTATTCAGTTCCTAACACTGCCCACTGATGTGTAGCCTGTTGTAGAGCATGGTTAAAAATGTTGCTTCCCAAGTAGCAGATCTAAACTCAGACTATATCATGTCTCAGTTAGGGCTTGGTCTAAAATGAGAATAAACCATGGATATAGTTAACCCAATAGATGACAAAACTGTAGGCCAGTTTGAGAAGCACTGTTGTAGAGTGTAATTCGCTTTTACGAGGTGATATGATTTACTTTTCTATATATTTATTAATGTTATTTAAAGGTGCACTGCGCAACTTTTCTGGTGGAGCGTCCACCACCTATTTGTCTCCATGGAGATGTTATTGCTTTACCTGGAATGTTTCATGGATATGCTTCAGTTTGAAGATTTAACACTGCTGACATTGCCCATTTAACCACTACAAATGAACAGTACATAGTTAGTTTTTTAGTTAACATTATACAGTTATTATAAAGGTGTTTAAGATGAAATTTAACTCTTATTTTGTCTAACCCTCTTAACATATAGAATAGGATACAATAGAAAACAGCAGAAAATCTATGTGCTTAAATGCCTACATGTGTCTAAAGCTACACAGCAATGGACAGTGTTAAGAAGTAACTGAATACCCAGAATACATACAACTCTAATTTGAGTACTTGTATTGCGGTACAGTTACTTTTTCCTTTGGTGGTACTCAGAGTCAATCACACAAGAGGGTATGGCATATGTGATAGTGAAGTCTATATTGTTTCTTCTTGTCAGAGGTTTGTGGTGGTGTGCTCCATCTGTGCCAGAGGGATTACAGCCGATCTGTCTGTCTGCTGCTCAAAGTGCTGACCAGACCTGCTCCAGATTAACAGGAGGAGCGCAGGACGGGGCCGCTGGTGCATTGTGGGTAAGAAAGAGGGGGTGGGGGTGAATAAGAGAGAGGAAATGTACAATTTCTGTTATAATGAAAACTATTGTATTTGTCTCTCTGCTTTCACTCTCTGGAAATTATAGGACAGTGTTTTTCAAATATCTCCTTCATAACACAGCATATAGATTAAGTATCCAGAAAAGTTCTATAATCAGAATTGAATACTTTTTGACATATAATATGCCCTTATTTGCTGCTTTTGTGTCCATTGGCAAGACACCTCACCTATTACCCACTGCTCTAAAGCGCCTCCTAATGACCACTTGGGGAATTACACAGATCTATCTGTTACTATCATTATAGGAATAAGTTAATGGGCAAATCATTCCATCCTGTTTAAAATTATTTTGTGAAGCCTTTTACCCATAATAGTTTGATTTGGATTTCTTAATTAACTAAAAAAAGAACATGAATACAACTAGACAAGGTTTTGCAAAGGGCATTAAAAGCACAATACAAAAAAGGTAAATAACATATATTTATATGTTATATTTAAATAATTATCTAACGTATTTACATTTGCCGCAAAATTTTCATCACATGACAAGCTCAAGATCAAACAGTGACAGTCCACATACACACAGAGTTCAGTAGTGCAGTTAAGGACAGCAATATGGCAAGTGTTAAAGCAAGAAAAATTGACAGAGAGTGCAGAGTTTTCAAAGAGCAGTAGCTGACTGATTATTTTTTTGTTCAGTGTAAGGACCGTGCAGTTTGTCTGATATGTAAAGATACTGTAGCGGTTTTCAAAGAATATAATCTGCGTCGTTGGGTCATGCAATTCTGTTATACGGCCTAATCGATCCTGGCCCCCCATCACAGTCAGGAGTGATAATGTGGTCCCCAGAGCAAAAAGTTTGGTAACCCCTGTTATAGTTGCTTCCTCTTACCAAGATTTTAGAGTGAGAGAGTATCTTTAATCACTTATTTTCAAGATGCCATTTTGCCAGTTAGTATCTTTTTTTCACCCCACTGCTCTGTACTTACTTTGTACTTCAGTTTTATTTTCTTAAACTGTGCTACGTGTAGGATTCAGCAGCATCGCGCAGTCATTTTGCTACAACTGAAAATGCAGCTTTCCTTCGGAGGTGCTGACAGCTACTAAGCGATCTGTTGTGATGACAGAGACATCATCTCCAGTTGGGCACCGCATTTTTCTAATGTAGAAGTCAGCGGGCTTATTTCTTTTTTGATTAATATTGTGATTTAAAATATGCAAATGATAACACAATGATCCACATGCATCATAGATTATAACTGTATAGCAGACACAAGCATGAGAGCTTTTTTTATTTTAAGCCAGTTGGTTATTTTATGGAAACTACAATCACGTGTTTGAAAATTGTTATATCAGGGTAGCCATGGGGTCTTAAAAGTCTTAAATTATGTTGTCCAAGTCTTATTTTTTTCACAAAGGTCTTAAATTTCATTAGCCTATATTTTTTTGTATTCTCAACCTGACTGTAGTGCAATGTTCAATGGAGGGAGGGTGAAAAAAAAACAACAACATGAATGAACGTCTAATTTGGAGTATGCACAGACAATTATTTGTTTTCTGGTGCCAGTGGCAATGAGTAAACAATCAGTAGAGTGGAGGAAGATGCTAGATGGATCATGGGGAAGTGTAGGTTTAATCCGCAGTGGCTTTTAGATTCTAGATATAATAGTTGGTTGGTCTTTATTAGAATTGGATCTGGTGTTTTTCTCCGGCATAATGGGTGCGATTCTGGTCTTAATTTTCATTTAAGAGGTCTTAAAAAGGTCTTTAAAAAGTCTTAAATTTGTCATAGTCAAACCTGGAGACATCCTGCATATTGAATAGAAAATAACTTACTAGCGAATAATTTTTTAAATTTTTTTTAATTGTTTGTGAACTAGAAAGTACCGTGTTAGTTGTTAGCAGTGATATGACCCTTCTGAAAGTGCCTTTAAACTCATTGTGGTGAATAACTAATGCTAGAAATGTGAGGAATAATTTTGTTTTTCATGTTTTAAAGGCTGTAAAAACTTTATATTTAATGTATTCTCAATATGCATTTTACGATACTATTAAAATACCATAAGATCTTGACCCTTACCCCTCATTTGTAACTATGATGTCACCCCTAACTGAAAACACCCACAATGCAATGCAATTAATGTCCGTATAACTCTGATAAAACAACCCAACACACTAATGGAGAGGATTTTGGCCCCATGTAAATAGTCTGTGTGCACGTAGACAAACATGTTGACTTCTGGATCCGTGTGTTTGTGTGTTTTTGATATTTAGTGACTTAATGGCGTACCCCCTGACCTCTCCCTGCCTCAGCCTCCGATTGGTCCACAGCTCCAGCGCCGAGGATTAGACCCTGTTTCCCCACTTTGCCGCACTCTCCTCTGGCCCCTCTCCCTTTACCCACGTCACATGATCCCTTACATCACAGGATTGAGGTCAGACCTGGATTAGGGCGAGCGAGCACCCACCAGAAACAAGTAAAGAGTGAGAGAGAGGAAAAGAGGAGAGGAAAAGTGTTTATGAGGAGAGATGGAGGGAGAGAGACAAAGGAAGCGGAGGACAGGATGAGAAAGGCCAAAGGTTTACACTAAAAGGGGATTGGACAAGAGAAAGGTCCTGCGTGTTACCGTGTCAAAGCTGGTGAATGCACTCAAGTGGAGCTCTGAATAGATTTTAGCTTCATTTCAGTATGAACAAAGTATAACAAAAGTATAAAAGTATAACAATTCTGGATATCCATCTTTTATTATTAAGAACATAAGTGGACATTGCAGTTGGTGGATTTAAGCCTTGTTGTACGATAGATAAAAATAAATAAATAAATATATAAATGGAAACTCTGACCCAATAAGACTCTTAACCACTCTGCCACTGTTCCTTGCTTCACATGGATAGTTTGATTCCTGACAGATATTACTTACATGAACAGTTGAAATCTAAAGGTCCTATATAGTCTTACAGATCACAGTGATAGTTTTGACGCAGCGTGCCTAAACCTTACGTGACTTGTCTGGACTTAAACAGTGAGATCCTGAACTTCCTGTTCTGCTGTGAGCAACAGTAACACAAAGGGGGAATAAGTGGAGGCAGTTATTTACAATTGTGTGAGCATTTCTGCCTCATTCAAATACATAATGGGAGTTGGAGAGTTTAAGCAGTATATTTTGGTCTAACGCATAGATCTAAATTAAAACACTTTTTAGATTTTATTTTTTATATTGTAATATACCGTATTTTTTGGGCTATTAGGCGCTCTGGATTATAAGGTGCACTATCATTGAATGGTCTATTTTCAAACTTTTTTCACAAATAAACTGCACTGGACTTTAAAGGAAACACAATAGTTGGATGGGTCAGTGGGATTTTGTTTGTCGCGTTCACGGTGACTCTGGGCTTTGTTCAGTTGTGGCGTGTAGGGAGGGTGCTGTCTGGGACCAACGGATTGTTGGCGTGTTCGCAGTGACTCAGTTGTTCAGGTGTGGTTAGAAGTGGTACATTGCACTGGCTTCTTCCATTCGTTCCTCCAATAAATTCCTCTTCCACATAGAGTGATGAGTGTGGCTGTAGGTGTTTTTTTTCTCGCTTTTGTCACTGTTTGCTCCGTGCCTGTTTGCATGTGCTGCGGGTGGTGCAGCTCTGTAGTTTACTGAAGTCGTGCTGGGACACCCGAGTGGATTCATGTATAGGGCGCTCTGGATTGTGGGGCACACAGTTGTTTTTTTGATGGGGTTGGAGGCTTATGAGTGCGCCCTATAGTGCAGAAAATACAGTACTTCTATGGTCTACTGCCATTGTTAATCAGTTGATACTCACCTCACTGTGGAATTAGATAGTAGTCGCTCTGTACACTTACAAGTTTAACATAATACTGACCAAAAACTAATCTATCATCAAATAGAAGATCTGATCATATTTGTGATGCACTGAATTTATACAGCACCTTTCAAGACACCCAAAGCATTTTACACTGCCTTTTCCATTCATGTTCCACCTGGTAAGATGTCAGTTTCCGCCATCGATCCTTTGGGTCACAACCAACAATGCACAAACCACATTCATACTAGGCAAATTGTGTTGCTTAATAACACAACATCCAAATACTTACCAGGCCCGGCCTTTCCTCTGAGATCTGTCGAGATCAGGCATTGACACACAGGTATGACCATGCAGTGATAATACAGGTACAGTAAAGTAACAGAATTAGAAAGAGAGTAAAAAAAGTAAAATAACTGTTTGCAGTAATAGCAGTAATAATGGACAGAATGTTCTGCTTTGCTTTAGAGAATGGAGATACATATATTGCAGGAGATATTATAGAAAAAGAATCTTGAGTATACAGTATTTAATAGAAGAGATTAAAAACACTGGTAATAACCATTTCTGTGGGAGTCCAAATTGATTCAACAATATAGTCTCCCATAATTCACTACATTCACTTCTGTGTCTGTCACTGGCTTTAAGAACCGGAACCAATTTGTCACGTTTAATCCTGACTCTGATAAAACTCCAAAAGGCCCTGAGAAAGATGGACATAAAAGTGAGGGAGATAAGGGAAGAGTGACAGTTCGAGGAGGAGGAGGAAGATGGAGACGTAAGCTGGTCTAATTCACTTAGCGTAGCGCTGAAGGGGCAGGACGCTAAGAGGATTGAGGACATACTCTAAATTAGATCAACAAGAATAACAAACCCAGAGGTGAGGTTCAGCTTGGTACCAGAGCAAGGGGGCGCCGTGGAGTGGTGGCGCTGGACGGGACGGAGCACGGAGGGTGAAGGTGGTGACAAAATGAGTGGACATAAGCAGCAGTCTGGTCAAACGGGAAGACTACCTGCCCAAAACTGAGTCCTATAGATGTGATGCAATGTGCTTTTCTTGAATATTTCACTCCAAATGCAAGATCCCATCAGAACTAAATCAGAACTTAAGCAGAAACCTGGAACACATCAAGACTCATTATGTGTAAACCAAGAAAATAAACTGTGTAACTTTAGAGGTGGCTTTTTATGTTAATATTTCTACACTTTTCTCCACAAATCTGACCTGTTACTTACCCTCACACTTTGTCGCTTACTTGTCTCCATGGAAATAGAAAATTGTAATGCCATATGCTGTAAATTCCAGGAAAACCAATAACATCTCCATGGAAACAAGCAGGTGACAGACCCTTGACCAGGAAAGTCACACATTGCACCTTTAAAAACAAAATAAGAAAGCCCTGAAAAAAATCACACCACTTCGTTCCTTGGTCTAGTCGATAATTTAACAAACAACATTTATTTTACTTGTTAGTGGTCATAGCATAATACAAAAAAGATGGAAAAAATATGAGCAGCATCTGTCAAAAAGCTCAAATTTCCGTATTTGAGAAGGAGCCAATTCCATAATCCTTTGTAAACTCTTTTAGTCCCTGCACATATGATTAATCTGCAGCTCTGGAGTCTGACTTTTACTATTAGTGATATTAACTAGGTGTTAAGTTGTAATCTGCGTAAAGACCTTAGTCAAAGTGTGTGCTGAGGTTGACAGAGGCGGCTTGATCCAGGGCTACTGTACCCTGATCCTGTTACTACAATACTGTCCCGGGATCCCATAGACGTTACACTGTACGAGTATAGGCCTTTTTTACAACGGACGGAAGTGCGGTGAGGTAGGGTAAACGTCACTTCCGGTTAATACTTTTCTATGTCAAAATATCTGTGGAAATGTCTCACATATTTCCCACCAGCTTCATAAATCTGCCCGATCACCAAATCTTCAAATAACAAGGTCAACAAAGAACATATTTATGTCCATGAAGAATTTATCCACAACTATCAAGTTAAGAAAGTCAAGTCAAGTCATTTTATTTTATTTATATGGTGCATTTAAAAACAACCATCACAAGTTGCACTAAAGTGAAACACAACACAGTGAAACAATAACACAAATATAAAATATGACATAATAGAGTGACTTGATAGACAAAAATAATAGTCTAAAATAGAGCTCATGAGCTGTTGAACGCCATCTTGAAAAAAAATTGTTTTAAGGAGGGTTTTAAAGTGAGGTAGGGAGGAGTAAGATCTCAGGTGAAGAGGGAGGACATTCCAAAACTTGGGGGCCAAAACAGAGAAACTCGGCCTCCGCTGGTTTTGAGCCTGGATGGTGGGACAGACAGTAAGTTGAGAGAGTTTGACCTGAGAGATCGGGGGTCTGTGTGGGGGGTTAAAAGATCAGTGATGTACTGTGGCGCGAGTGAGTTGAGTGATTTAAAAACAAATCATAACATTTTAAAATCAATTCTGTATTTAACAGGTAACCAGTGGACTTGGGTTAGGATGGGTGTAATATAGTCTCTTTTTTTGGACAAGTTGAGCAGTCTGACAACAGTATTTTGGACTAACAGTAACCTATTTAGGGAGGATTGTGGGAGGCCTGAATATAGTTTGCTGCAGTAGTCCAGTGTATTTGTTACAAAAGCATGTATGTTTATTTCAAAGTTATTGCGTGTTAGGATTGGTTTTAATTCAGTTTTATTTTCATTTAGCTGGACAAAATTAAAGGACATCCAGTTTTTAATTTGTTCAAGGCAGTCATGGAGGGTGGCACAGGATAAGCCATTTTTTGGAGAGACAGGAAGATAAAGCTGGGTGTCGTCATCATAGAGGCGGTACTTAATCTGATGTTTCTCTAGAATTGAATCCAGGGGGAGCATGTATAAAGAAATAAAAGAGGTGCTATGATGGACCCTTGGGGCAAGCCAGACGAAATCTTAAAGGTGAACAACGACTACCATTAGTGGACTATTCCTGAGCACAACTAACCTTATGGTCATGAATATTTGTAACTTGTAAACTCAGACTGATTCGAGAATTTAAATTCAAAATCAATTTCATGATGTAGACATTAGCATAGGCAGAGAGATGTGTGCAGTTTAAATGCTATACAAGTAATCTGTGAATATCTGTAGCATTTGAACTGAGCAAATCTCTCATATCTACATCATGAAATCAGTCTGAGTTCACAAGTTTCCTATTAACGAATTACTTATTACTTGTGTTTTATTCATGACCATAATGTTAGTTTTGCTCAGGAGTAGTTATCGTTTAAGATTTCATCTTTCTTACATTTATAGTTGTGGATAAATTCTTCTTTATCCTTTGTGGACCTTGTTGGATGAAGATTTGGTGATGGGGCAATTTATGAAGCTGGTGGAAAATAACCGAGACATTTCCACAGATATTTTGCCATGGAAAAGCATTAACCGGAAGTGAAGTTTACCCTACATCGCGGCACGTCCTGCCCTTGTGAAAAAGGTTTATTACAGGTATAACATGTGAATTATGGACTGTCATTTGATCACAGTCATTTCAGGCTTTGGGGTTAAGGCGTTGCTTTGTGCAATATAATGTGTTATCAACTATAATGTGCACAAGATTATTTATAAAAATCCACTCAAAATAACAACAGATACATGCAAAACAGATTTATTCAGGGGTTTCAGGCATACTGTATAAATAAATGGACATATCTAACCCAATAGCCGTCCTATACCAAATAGGAAGTGGCATGGGGGCACTTGCAGCTCCATCGACTCTGTTTCCATTTGAATTTACATTGAAAAATGTAATGTAACTGCTGCACTGAGCCTAGACATTTTGGTCTCAAAATGTTTGTATTAACCCGCTGTACATGACAGTACACACAATCTGCACACAATCTGTTCAGCCTCCTGCCATCCGGAAGGAGGTTCAGGAGCCTCTGTTCCCACACCACCAGACTCACTAACAGCTTCATGCTGAACTCTTTCTGCTCTCTAACCAACAGATGGCCAGGAATCTGCATCTCCCCAAAGAACACTTGGATTTTTCCATTGATTATTGTTTATTTATATACTTGGGAGTGAAAACACAATTTAAATTCTTATTATGAATGAAGAATTGACAATAAACCTTTGAATTTGAATTGAGTGTGGCCATACCAGCTTGTCAAAGCCTGATACCGTCAGATCTCAGAAGCCAAGCAGGGCCGGGCCTGGTTAGAACTTGGATGGGAGACCACTGGGAAAATCAGGTGCCACAGTGGGGCACCAGTCACAAAAACTGGCATTGTGTCCTTGGGCAGGACACTTCATCCACATTGCCTAGTGTGAAAGTGATGTGTGCATGAGTGACAGCAGTGGTCAGAGGGACTGATGGCGCCAGTTGGCATGGCGGACATGTTTCAGTCAGTCTGCCCCAGGGCAGCTGTGGCTATAATAGTAGTTTTCCACTACTGAGTATGGAGTGAATGAATAATGCTCTGTAAAGCGTCTTTGTGACAAAATGTCTGTAAAAAGCGCTATAACAAAAAAATAAATAAATAAATAAAAAACTAGTATACTTACTCCCTTCACTCTCCTCATTCTCTCAGCCTCTCATCATTCTCTTCATTTTTCTCATTGTCTCATTGTCCCCCCCTCCTCATCCTCTCATTATCCTCTTCACCAAGCCTCGGGGGGAAGAAGAATCGTTTGCCTGAAACCCTTTAATGTTGACTTAAGATTTCAACCAGCTTTCTTATTTTTATTTATTTGAATTTGCACTCAAGTCAACTGAATAAAAACTGGAAGCAAGGCTGGTCAAAAATCCAAAATTCAAAATCTTCTTTGGGGGACCACTTACGACTGCCTAAAACAACAGCTTTCCATTAGATTATGTAATATTGACTGAACATCAGAAAATCCAAATGGAATCAGATTTGAAATAAACTGCCCTATTCCATTGTTAGTAGATGTAAAAGGATTTTTAAAGCTGCACCATGTAACCTTTCTGGTGTGGGGTCTGACATCTGCTTGTCTTTATAGCTTTGCCTTGAAAGGCCTCATGTCTATCTTGCATTTATTCAATTTCAGTTGTTAAAACATGCATTCTTAAAGTGAGCTATGTTGCCTCTCCATAGATCTGACCTGTAACTTGGCTTGGTGGTGTGTCCTGCATGGAGTAGACACTTTTAACGTGGAGCATTACTGGCAAAACAAAAATCTTCATGGAGGCAAGTAGGTGGCACAAGAAAAGTTAAAATAATGGCCCACATACTGCTGTCAAAATACCTCATAGTTACGACATAATTAATCAGTCTAACGTGAAGAACATGCATTTGTGTGTGTGTGTGTGTGTGTGTGTGTGTGTGTGTTCGATGGGTGACAAAAATGGCTTGGCTTGTGCGTATGTGCTTGTTTTGGGCGCGTGCTTGGCGTGTGCGTTGCTACCAGGATTAGGAATCGATTAAGAGGAAATTGGACAGTGGGGGGCAGAGGAGAAGGGAGGGTCAAAGGAGGAGGAGGAGGAGGGGCAGAAGAGGAGGAGGACGAAGAGAAGCAGGAGGAGGAGGAAGGGGGCAGCGATGGTCAGTGTAGCCTGATTACACAGTGCTTCCGCGGTCCAGCCAGCAGCTTGTTTGTGGCGGATTAGAGCCATGGGTCAAAGAAATGATTCATATTTGTAAGTCCAGAGTGTGCGCCTCAGAGCTCCGGGGCCCATATGCTGCAGCCGGGGATTACACATGGGCCTGGGAGGGACAAGAGGGACAAGTGGAGAGGCCTGTCTGTGTCAGAGGAGACAAGCCAGACTATGGTGTACAAATGTAGCCACCCAGTCTCTTCTTCATTCTGTTCAAATCCACAAGAGACTGGACAATAGAGGGTTACAATCTTTTAAACTTGAGAAGATCCAACCACAGCTGCTAATTTGTATCACGTGTCTCTCAAATGAGGAAGACATCTCCTCTTGAAAATCCTCGTAGCATTCAGAACAAAATATATCACTTCTTTTAATAGCTTGGTGCTTCGATAGTTGATTCTGAGAAAATCCACGCTGTTTCTCAGTTTTTATTGGTTTATTTATTTTATTTTTTCTCATTTTTTACATGTAAGCAGATCATGCATCTCTCTAATATGTTTATGTTCAACTTAAAGTGTTGAAAATGCATGATATTGTTGACTTAAGTCTCCTCAAAGTCATGTATAAGACAAAGTGCAATGTATTACCTGTAAATATTCAAAAACAGTTTGAGATGAGAACAAGCCACTACAATTTGAAACAAACCTACATGTTAAAAAAAAAAAAAAACACAGATTCAAAACCAAGGCTATGAAGCGAAGCATTGCCCTGAAAGGAGTTTATTGGAATAGGTATTGGAATTATTGAATTTATGGAATAGTCTTGGCAAAGATATAAAAGAATCAAGTACAATGATGGCATTTAAAAAACACATACAATCCAGAGCAATGTGTATATATGAAAAAGGAAACTAAATTGTTGTCCATAATAGTGAAGATTTCTGTTTGCAACTGATTAATAATTGTGCCTGAACTGAAATGCACTGGTTTAAAATGTTTTAAAGTGACTCTTGATGTTGATTTATTGTCCGGAAAAGGGAAAAGGAGACAGATAACATAAGATGACTCTTCTTTCTGCTCCTTTTCATTCATTTTTTGTATGTTTGATGTTGTGACACTGTTAATGTCTTTTTATACTTTATGAATGAAATAAATGAACAAATACAAAAACACAAAAATAATCCACTTGTCAATCACGCCCTCTGAAATCAGGGAGACAGGACACAGCTCCAGATCCACTCGTCTTTGTAAAGTTTTGTCAAAGTGTGTGGTTCTGGTTGGTCTGGTAACAAATACGCAGGGTGTCACAAAGTATAAGTCGCATTGGATAAAATAACTGATCTGGGGAAACATATATTACAGTTTTGTTTGTTTTTCTCAGTTTTTGTCTGTTAACCCTCTCCAGGCAGGCGTCGCAGATTTGCAACAGCTAAATGCCAATTACCTACTTACTCCAAATCCATATTTTATGAGCTTTTTTTTACGCAGGAGCCTTTTCTCCCATCAATGTTGATAAATGTGGACGATGCAGACTGTGCAAGAATGCCTACACACAAACGGCCTGCCAGATTCATTTTCAGTCTTCAGTGTTAATGTACCACACTGGACCAATGCTGCAAATCTGAAACATCCCAGAACGCATTGGATGTGAAGGCCTCTCTCAAAAAAAAGTCAGGATTGTATATTAGTACCCCATATGATCATTTTCCCCAAATATCACGTTTTTTCCTGTTACTAAAATTTAATTTGAGCCTGAGAGTGTTAATGACAAATTCAGGAAGACTTATTTTATCCATAGGAATGGCTTGTGTAAGAGAATTTAAGTAATGTATCTTCCATGTACATCTCAGGTTAACAATGACTCACAAAAGCTATATTTACACCATGATCTTCCCTTGGCACACCACTGGCACACCATTATCTAATTCGTGGAATGTTGCTGTCTAACCGGTGTCTAGTGGCCTTCATAGTCTCACCACTTGCTTTTTAAACCTCCTCCTCCAGAAGCAAAGTCAAGGGGCTTGAACACTCAAAGATCACACTATGTTCTCTTTTGAAATCATGCTATGTTGACTTTATTATTGATGGTAAATAAACATCTCCTGCTTTAAGACATCCAGTGTGGTCTCCAGCCTTTTACTTCCACACTTTCTTGGACAAGCTGAAAACTTCTACAACAGCTTGGGTTCTCCTCCTGCAGCCATTAGTACACTAGGTGGATTTCCAGAACAATAGTGAGTGGTAACAAAGAATCATTCCACATTATTTACTGGAACTGGGTAATTACGCTATATCAGCTTTGGAATGACTTGCACAAGGAATTAGGAACCAAGTGAGTCATTTGAGCTCCACACTGACAAACAAAGGTCAGCTCGTCACTTCACTTCACTTCTTTCTCAAACCACTTTTGACCATTTTTGATGAAGATGAAAATGTAATATTGATAATAATAATGATGAAAATGTATTGTGATTTATAGCAGCTTCCAACTCACCCAATGATCTTTGATGATCTTGTTGCATGATTCATTCACTGTCCAATCTGCACGAGAAGGAGGCAAGATGATATTTTGACATAATTTGTAATAAATGATAATAATAATGTAATGCGATCATTTTCACAAGTTTGGTTTCACTGTTTTCATTTATTTTATGTAATACTTTAGAGGTCTTTGTATACTGCTTTTTTGAACTACAGCTTCTTAAACTGTATAACTCACCAGCTCTTAACTCTTTTTCTGTCCAAGCCAAAGGGAAATTCAAAAAATCTCATAACACAGTTTTTCTCATGTGTGCACGCTCTTGTGGCAATTTTGTCTTGCAAGAGTACATGTTTTGGACTAGACCAGGTCTTTGCTTTTATTGTTTAATGGAGAAATTGCAGCACCCACAGGAAAACGGGTTTGGCAGGTACGTAGATGGGTTTGGCGGCCGGGCATTATGAAGTAAATAAAAAGTCTGAACACAAACAGGCTCGTGTGTTATTTTTATGAACATTTTTAATGTCACTTGAACATATAACTAACATTTTGTGATGGACACAGAAAAACAAAGAAGAAGAATATACAAAAAGAAAAATAAGACATCAGAAAAACTGTAATGCAAATGATGAAGAACAGTAAATATTGAGAGCAGTGGACTCTGAACGGCTACTTCCATCAATGAAACCCCTGAGACTGAACAAGGAGCAGAAACCCAAAAAAACAAAAACAAAAAGTTGGCAGTTTTCATGGAAATCTTATAAGAAATATTGTTGATATGATTGCATTTTCAAGTTGGATATTTACAAAAGAAAAACAAAAAATATGTTTAGCAACACCCATGCCATCTCAAGAAAAATAAGAATAAAATAATATAAGAACAGGAATTACAGCAAATTTTACTTTAAGAAATTCACAATTTTATGAAATATTTTAAGTCTAATACAAAAAAGAACTCAGACAATACATTAGTTATACTGGTACCATCACATCTTTACAGGTTGGAGTAGGCACCCAACTGCATAAGGGGGGCGCTAGAGAGCCCGGTCCCTTCCCTTTCTCTGGTTATCAACCATCAAACATCGCACCAAAATAGTAAAAAATATAACACTGCGTCAATTTTCGGTCAATTCAGTGACTAGGTTTAAAGTAAGCGGCCCCAGTCGTCTGGGAATGATTCTGTTAAATTAACAATGTGTGAACTGTCCTGCTAATCATTACAACCAAAGGCAACAGGTTCATAATACTGCGGTGTCCATGGTAACGTCCATCTAACGCTGTCTGCAGGGGATCGCATCGTACAAGGCTTAAACAGAGTCACAAAACTAAATCCATGGCTACTCAAAAGACATCAGAATAAAACATTTGGCTCAAGCTTTTTGAGACAGTTCACTGATGAAAAGCAGCTTCAAACATAAAACATCACAGTAAATAAAAGACAAACCCCCAACCCCCCCCAAAAAACACCATGTTTCATGTGATTAAAAGCACTGTTTTCAAATGAATGAAATGTCTGAATGAAGGTCAGTGTTTCAGTCTAAATCAGCTTGGAATTGTTGGATGAGTAAAAAAAAAAAGATTTCCAGAAATGCAAAAATTATAATAATTAAATATTTTAAGGGTGATACGTTGATTCCTTTGCTTCTTTCTGATCACAAAAGTGATTTTTGATTCCTCATCATACTCTCCCCTTGCTCATTATTACAAGACCTGGAACTTCCAGGAGTTTTGGTCCTTGTAGTCCAAACAGTCAGCTGCATTGAAGTTGAGTTTCCATGCCGACTGGTCCTTGTAGTCCAGACAGTCGACCGCCCCAAAGCCCAGTGAGGCAGCAGTGTACCCCTGTGAGGAGAGAGAGGGGGACTGGCTCAGGCCGCCCATGGACGAGGTGATGGGGCTGAGGGCCCCTCCGGTGCCGGACAGCTGTGGGTGCATGGGCGACAGGTAGGAGCTGCAGTCCAGCCCCGTGAAGTAGGAGGAGGATCCGGCGTAGCTCTGGCTGTAGGCCGGGGCCTGGCTGTAGGTCATGGGGTAGGTGCTGGTGCGCTGCATGCAGGGGGTGGTGGAGGCAGACAGCGGGTCGGGCAGAGGAGAGATGGAGGCCGGACTCCAGATGGACACGGTGGCGCTGGCCGAGCTGGCGCTGGGAGCGATGGCGGTGCCAGGGGGCGGAGGAGGGGGGCTGTAGGGGCCATTGGTCACATTGGCATTGGCCTCAGCACTGGCCTCTCGCGCTGGAGAAGACTTCTTCTTTGGAGGTCGAGGTTTGGCCTGTCCTGTGCTCTGCTGCTGCTGCTGGCGGCATTTGGCACGACGATTCTTAAACCACACCTGTTAGACAAGAGACAGGTTCATATCAACAAAAAAGATTTGAAATAACCTCAACCATAATGAGTTTATATATAAATGTAATTTTACTCCTCCCTTGTTTAAAAAAAATCTTTATACAAATGTATAAAAAAGCTCTATATTCACGAGTATAAAGCACATAACAACAATGCCAGGCATAATCATAAGAACATAAAAACATTGGGGTGCATAAACAACTGTTTGTTTTTCTGATTATTTGTAAAGAACTTTGACTGATCCTATACAGGCTGGTAGTTTTCCTCTAAAAATCATCTTAAAGTCTTCTTGAATGTTCACTAGGCCTTCAGATCTCTCTGAACCTTTGCTTAGACTACATACCTGAACTCTGGACTCCGGCAGGTTGATCTTGAGGGCCACCTCTTCCCTCATGAAAATGTCCGGATATCGCGTTTTGGAAAACAGAGCCTCGAGGATGTCCAGCTGCGCGCGCGTGAAGGTGGTGCGCTCCCGACGCTGTTTACGCGGAGTGTCTGCAATAAGAGAAAAAAAAAAAAAAAAAAAACTGTTAGTTTTTCATTCAAAATAAAAAATAAATTTAAAATAATAATAATAAAAATTAACATGATAAAATAAAATAAACTTTTCAATTCAAATAACTGTCAAAGAAACGACCCACACTATGTTTTGAGGGAAGACAACTGTACGACTGCAGCCTGCCTAAACCGACCGAAAAACATCATTCACAATTCATTTTTAACAAAATAGGCTAAATTAGTTTTATTTCCATTTTTACTTCAATAAAGTGGGTTTATGAGGTGCGCTTCACAAACTCAGTCTTGTTATATTATAGTATATTTTGAAATGGGCTATAGAAGAAAATTAATTACGTGTTGTTGTGCCTATAATTGTGTGAGTAACTGGAAACGAAAATAGGCCTATTCTAAAACTCTCTGCGCTCAAAAGGCCAAGGTCTTCTCCGCATCACCTCCGATACAGAGGTGAGTTTAGCGGAGCGAGGGACACTGTTGGCAGATGCTGAGAGGCCCGACGCTCCGCTTTATTCCTCAATAAAGAACACAAAATCAACGGTGTCTGGTGTAAATGGGTTAAAGAGAGAGCAACAGATTGGCGCTGCTGCTAAGACTGTGTGAGAACTGGCTACATTAGCATTCACACACTTCTCTTTTTGTTTTATGATTCTGTAATCCGTTAGGTCAAGTACTCATTTTCAAACGGCTGAAAAATCTCCAATTACACATCAGCTTTTAAAACAATATATAACTACAACTTTAACTATTTCAATAGAACTTAACGTAACTCATTTTTGTCTCATACATGGTTGTTTACGCGTATGGCACGGACTCAAATTTGGTTCTGTTCTACAAGTCAAGTTCAAACAACTAAACATTTTGCAATTTACAACGTTATTACGAATAAACTCTTTGAAAAGTGTAAGTGTTACTTACTTGGGTATCCCACTGCTGCGGAGTGGAGCAGATCCATGCCCGGGCCGGACAGCGTTAACCCGTTCACGGCGTAATGGGGTTGCTTAATGTAAGACATCATGCCTCCTGCCTGCTTTTAACGCTCGTCACTCGCTCACTCTCTCTCCTGGTCTCTGGCCGGGGGCTTGTCTCCGGGGGTGTCTCTATGGTCCTATCTCGCTCTCTCTCTTACGTTTTCTGTCACACCCTCTGCGTAAATGTCTATTACGCGACTTGTTGATGTTTTTTTCTCTTGTTGTATATGCCTGCTACTGTATTTTCTATGGAGGCCTTTAAAGCAAAAAGAAGCTGCCACTCGCCTCTGATATGACAAATCTTTGTCAAAATAGAAAATACAAAACCACAACTAAAACACACTTTCAGTGCTATCTATAACAAAACTGAAAAACTCGTGCGTAATTGCTTTACGCACAAAAAAGGAGACTTGCCAAAACAGTTGTCCAACTCAAAGAAAATGATGAAGTGATGAGCAGAAGATGCAAAGCTCTTGAGAAGCCGGTCCCTGAGGAGACGGTGCGGATCGGAGTGGACAAGTGAGCAGTGCGCACGGAGACTGGCTAATTAGAAGTAACTTCTTACTCAAGTGACACCCACCTCCCTCCTCCCGCTTACTCCACCCTGCTCTCTCTCTCCAAGAAACACACCCACCACAACTTTGTCACTTTGCACACGAAATGACATAGTCTGAAAATACAGTAATCTCAATATGATTTCAGAGTTAATACTTTATTGTCAGATGTGATTTGGCACGTATCAAATAGGCCTATGCAGCTGTGACCTCATCTGTTACACTGACTTTGGCCCAGTACTGCTGGAATACTGAAAAATAGTTTTTGAGTTCACATATAAATCATGGTTTTGCACATTTAACTGGACAAAGACGTAAAAAAAATAGAAGTTAGGAGTTTTTATAGCCAAAGACACTGTACAAATTTGTTGAAAAAAGTGACCATTAACCAATTGTTCTTTACATTTTAGGGAATTTTAGACGATTTTTTTTTTTTTTTTCATTTACACAAAAAATACCTAGTTTCTGCATGATGTGCTCAACTTAAATTCTTCTAAACTAATAAAATGAGTTCATAGTAAAGCACGCTTTTACAATAAGGGAGCCAAGCAGTCATGTCACCTTTGTAAAGAAGGTTAACAAAGACTTTTATTTGGCCACGGAATAATTGGGAGAGCGAGAGAGAGAGAGAGAGAGAAGGAGAGACAGAGATGTAGGCAAGGGGGTACGCAGTCCGGATTAAAACCAGCACAAAGACCGCGTTGTTCTGAGTTTAAATCCCCTTCTGATCCCCAACATACTCCCTCCGGCATGCATTCACCCATAATAATAATAATAATAATAATAATAATAATAATAATAATAATAATAATAATAATAATAATAATAATGTCTAAAAAACAAAATAAGTGTTTTAAAGAGTGCATTTGGTTCAAAACTCATTCATTATAATCACAAACTTGTTCTGCCCATGTTGTGTTTTTTTTCTTTTCATTTTTTGTTTTGTTTGTTTTGTTTTGTTTGTTTGTTTGCTTGTTTGTTTGTTTGTTTGTTTTTTACGCACGATTCTATGGCCTCCGTTCTGTAAAAGTCAACACATAACATTGCTCTTTGAATGTTTTGAAGTTATTCGTAAAGTAGGCCTTGGGTTTCAGACTGATGAAAAATCCGGACTGTTTTCATAACAATTTCAAACAAAACACTATCTTTAGAAAGGTTAAAAGCGCTCAAAATGTCACCCATAACAGGACGCTGAGACTCATGAAAAAAAGCTATAGTTCTGTGCTTGTGGAGCAGCGCGATGGAAACTTAAAAAGGCCCCTGGTTTTGGTTTCCGTGCGCTCCAGCCGCAGCTCTCTCCTGTCCGGTGAACAGGCCTGTGTCTCATCCATCCATCGCGGCGAGACAATTTCACAGTGTCCAAAGCCGATTCTCTGCGCTTGTTAATTGAATCGGATTTCTTATAGTTTAAAATCCACACACACACGCACACACAGACCCATGTAGCCCAAACTGTATAAGGGGTTTATCTAGCTGTGTAAAGCCAAAGCGGCGATATAAAGACACAGTGCGCCGCAGGGAGACTTTACCGGCGTGTTTGAACATTTGTAAACCGCGACCAAAGCGCTTTCTCCCGCTGAGGTGCGCGCAGGTACCGGCTGAAATCCCTGGAGGGGGCCCCGCTGTCTCTGGATACCTCTGTCTGCCGTACACGTATAGGTAGGCCTTTGTTTGTTTGGCTGTAGACGCACCGTGTGTAGTTTTAACCTAACGCGCGTAAAATGTATCTTTTTAGTCACTGCTACGCTTACAAATGTCTCAGAAGACCCAAACCTCCAACTGACAGGGGAAAAAAAACAAACCTCAGATCTTTTGGGCACGCGCAAGTTTTGTGTGCGCGCGCATTTGTGCACTTGCTACACCCCCTGTTTGTTTCTTTCTTCTTCTTCCTCCTCCTTTGCGCACAGCTTTTGCGCCTCTCCTCTGTCCGATGTTGACAATATATTAATTTGTTTACGACTACTTATTCACTTTTGCATTTGACAAGTGTGAATTGAACACAAAAAAACAAAACATTAAGTTATAATTGTGATCTGACATGAATGGAAATACAAATGGAACGTTTTACGCACGATAAAACAAAATATCACGTATTTTAAATTTTAATGTAGCCTACTATTTAATATTGCGCATTTATTATTATTTTTGTTATCTCTTTTAATCACTGGACCTAGAGGAGCAAATTTCGTTCTGTCAAGTGTTTTTCTGGCACGTTGGAATGACAAATAAAGAACCTTGAACCTTGAACTAAGGCATAATTGGCACATGCTCGTCTTTTAAGATATTATTTATTCCAAACAGAGCCTCAGTCAGAGCACAACTACGGTTTCCATTTGGTAACATGCCCACTGATGTGTTTTTTAGTTCAGTATAGCCCCAGTTAGTCCACAATTAATCCACATCTATAAACATTATTACTCTTTGCAGTTAAAAACAGCCAAATTTTCAGTTTTGGTTTACTCATAATTATGAAATTTCAGACCTTGTTTATTCCTGGCATCGTTTATTAGCTTGAGTTATAATTGGTGCTCCTTTTTTCTATTTATTTCATTTTTCAGTCAGTTAAAACGTGTAAAAGAAAGTGAATGTGATGTGAAGCTTTCAGTCACTGTTTTAACCAACTAGGCCTTTTCCAACAACATCAAACCTATATATTAAAAAGCTATACATTATTATGTCCCGCAGTATAGATTAAGCCTATATGTCACGATCGAAACAAGCAGGTTACAGCACTGCGCTATATTACAGGTCAGATCTGTGGAGAGTCTTCCCTATTTACATAAGGAGCTATTGTGTTTTTGAGAAATAGAAACACCCGTAATGAATAAATGCGAGATGGATGTTTAATGTCATACCATGGGACTTTCCAGGCAAAACAATGAGATCTCCATGGAGACAAGCAGGTGGTATGTTTTGTATGTTTTGTGGCTTGTTTGCCTGGACACTGGAGGTTTGCTTGCGTACAGGCGCTAGGACCCGGGGCTGAAGCAAATTGAGGACAACCAACACGTAAGAAGCTTAGTGCATCTAATCTATCTCACAAATAAGCACACACAAACTACACACTGCAATTCATAAACATCCCATTGGAAAACAAGCACGCACACATTCTATTTTCATCTAGTTTTCATTTTGTCCAAACTCTATTATTCCCTATTGTCAGCCTTCCATCGTCTTCACCCCCGAAACAATTACCCTTTGTCACTGTGGACATTCAATTTCATTAGAAGACAATCGCAAAGTTGGGGCTGTTTTTGAAAATATAAAACAAACTGAAGCTAAAACCCAGGCCTCGCTGGCGTGTTGGTGTTTTTTATTTCATTTGGTTCTTTTTAATCTCTCAGTAGGCTGAAAATGTTTGACCAGTCCCATGAGTTAATAGAAATGGTTACATGGGAAAGTTGTGCTGAATGCTGATTAGATAAACCAAGTTGGCATAACAAAAGTAGTTATAATAATACAGATAAATTATAAGTATAGGGGATTTGTTGCATTCTTTTGCTGGTCCCAAATCAGTATAAATGGAGTTACAGGAAAGGGCCCATTGCATAAAACTAGTGGCATTTTATTTTTTTACATTGTGCAATGGGAGGACAAAAATTTGCAGTGGGAACTCTTAAGATGATAATTCATATTAAAGAGGAAGACATCCATCACCCCACTTTCAATCACTCTTGTCTTGAAAAACAATGTAGCAGAAAATGTAAAGTTTTAATGGTGGTACTGTAGACTGGGACAGAAGCCACAACTGTTTATATTGTCTGTATCACTCAGTCATCCATGTTGGTTCCCCTGCAAAAGCTTCAGTTCAGAACTCAAGAAGCCTCCTGGATGAGAGGCAAAATGTATTCAGTCTAAAATGTTGTTTAGTTGAAAGATTGTAGCTTATTGTATTAACGGTGCATGAGTCAGGGACTCCGCATTTTGAAGTCATGGCAACTCTTGAATACAGATTACTGAATGCTGTACAACAGATATGAGCATGTCTTAGTAACTGCTTCTCCAGGGTTAAGGTTAAGGTACACTTTATTGTCCCAAAAATTTTGACCCATCCTTTAAAAGGACAGTGTGGAATTTTGGACATTGGACCTCATTTCCTTGTGAGCCAAAGTGTTGGAGACGTGTGGAGACACTTTTTAAAATATTCCATCCAGTCCTTGTATTTGCAGAGGTCGCTGGTGCTTGGCTAGTGCATGTCAATGGCCATAGTTAGCCTGTCACTAAAAACAGTCTTACCCACTCCACAAAACACCCGAAACAAATCTATTATTACACCAGGCTGTCAATATGAATGTCTGTGTTGATAGAATAATGTTTGAAATAAAACTAACCTTGCATCGCATGAATTGTCACATGCTGAGGAACTATTTTCTCATATATCATTCCGCCGCTGCCAAGCTTTCTATCAGGAAGTGCAACTCACTGCTACTGCTCAGACATAAATCCTCAAATACAAGGATGGTTTTACTTCTAAATTTATTCTGTTGACACAGACATTCACATCGACAGTCTGGTGTAACAATAGTTTTGCTTCAGGTGTTTTGTGGAGTGGGTAAGACTGTTTTTAGTGACAGGCTAACTATGGCCATTGACATGCACTAGCCTAGCACCAGCAACCTCTGCAAATACAAGGACTGGATGGAATATTTTAAAAAGTGTCTCCACACGTCTCCAACACTCTGGCTCACTAGACCCTATGTCCAAAATTCCAGACTGTCCCTTTTATGCTACTAGGGCAACCTGTCAGGAGCAGTGGGGTCCCATCTCCAGATCCATCTAGTCTTGGTCAGGACTACCTTAGCTGGAGGATTTGACCTACTGTGCATGTTTTGGGTTGATGGGGGAAATTGGAGTGAGGAAACCTGTACAGACACAGGAAGAACATGTAAAGTTTGCATAGAAAAGCCCAAAAGGTTCAAAATTAAAATCTGATTATTATTATTGGACAAGAGTCTAGGGTAGAGTCTGTCACTTGATTGTATACTTAGAGAGGTCGTTGCTTTTCCTGAAATGTTCCATAGAATTGAAATAAACTTGTGTAAATAGCAATTAATTAGTTACAGGGAATTTTATTGTCTTAAAAATACATCTATTCTTACTGAGAGCAGGGCCACTTATCTACAGATCTGACCTGTAATTTGACCCGGTTGTGTCACCTGCTGGACTCCATGGAGATACATTACATCACTACAATTTTTTTTCATTTTTTTTTTTTACTGTTTACTGTTTACTGCTGACCAAAACATATAACGTTTGATTAATGAAAGTGTCCACCTTTGGCAGATATAACAGCTGAACACACACGTGGCATTCGTTCTACAATAGAAATCAAATATTCTTCAGAAAGTTTTTCCCAAGTCTGTTGCTGAAGTTCCCATAAATGTGTAACACTTGTAGGTTCCTTGGCTTTCACTCTTCTGTCCAGTTCATCCCAAACCAGCTCGATGGGATTTAAGTCTGGACATTCCATGTTTTCAAGTTTACTATCTGAGGTAGATTTGGCAGATCTTGGACTTGTGTTTTGTATTTTTTTTTTTAAATCTTTTTTTTAACC
The DNA here is from genome assembly GCF_026225935.1 of Boleophthalmus pectinirostris. Classification (NCBI taxonomy): domain Eukaryota; kingdom Metazoa; phylum Chordata; class Actinopteri; order Gobiiformes; family Gobiidae; genus Boleophthalmus; species Boleophthalmus pectinirostris. The sequence goes on along the minus strand of NW_026571541.1, from coordinate 8,497,041 downwards.
TCTGGCTGTTCAGTTCTTACCTTTGTACCATTTCAAGCTCTTCATTAGACTTGCACCACTTGAACTGCAGTAAATAACTAGAAAAATTAGGATGTTCTAAAACTTTTGACTGGTAGTGTAGGTAGATAGATGTTTAATGTCATACTGTAGACATTTCAGCAATAGCATCTCCATGGAGACGAGCTGACAACCTTAAAAGTTACACTAGCAGTTTTAATATTGATCCATTCACGCCACAAATTTGTTTTCCTATCTCAAAATCTCTCTTTGAATGAAAACACAACAGACCTATGCCATGCTGTTATCTAACCGAGCACTCACACCCTCCAATTTGAATCAACGTTGTTAAGCAGCTCTGACATGTTGTTCGATTCACACTGTATTTTGTATATCTCTGCTACACACTGTTGTGCTCATTGTACTGTGTGTGTGTGTTTGTGTGACAGTTCCACCCTGGGCCTTCCACGCACACACACACACGCAGCGAGTTCAGCCGATTTATCATAATATGCTTTATCTGAAAAGTAAGTATCTTACCTCGGGATAAAGGGAGGAAAGAGGGGTTTGTGGCCAGATTGACAGAGGAACAGTTGATGTGAGAACCGAGAGCTTGTGTTGCACCGGATCGGACGTTTGGACCTCTAATTTGGGCTGGATCCACTGACATTGATAAGGTAACTTGTTTTTATTTAGGCCAGATCAGTCAGGATAGAGACAGGCTTAAGCGGCGTGTGTGTGTCTATGCAGAAGTCGTTTAGACAAAGCAGTCGTGAATGAACTGAAAAAGTAAGTGCGTGTGCAGTATTCTTGGGACTGGTACAAGTTGTACTGGAGGAGACTGGTGGAAAGTTACTAAAAGGGGTGGGCTCGGGGCCATGAGAGCGCAGTATGGTCGTGATATAACTGTAACTGTGGAGGTGTGCGAAGAGAGAGAGACAGATGGGTGAGGGGGGTGGGAGGGGCTCTGGGAGACGAGCAGCACTGGACTTCTCAGGGTCCTGTCCTCTTAATGCCTTTTACTAACTACTATTAACATAAAGGCTATTATTCAACATATTTAGCGTTTGCAGAAAGCTTTTGGCCTATTTAAAAGAGCAGTCGGCATTGACCTGCTGTACGAGAAATTTGGGCCATTGTTCTGTTAATGCTTGGTTAAAAGTACGTTGTGTAACCGAAATATCGTGATATTGTATAGTCAAAGTTCTCAAAATAATACCGTGGACCATCACAATTTATCAAATTACAAGTCTCTTTGGTTAAATTAAGAGTTATGGTGCAGTAACAGCTAAAAAAAAAAAACAGAGGGGACTACATAAACCATGATCCTTTGCTCCATTTCACTGTAGACTTCATGAAGAAATAACAGTTCTATGCACTTTTAAGTCTTAGTTCTTTGGATTTAGTCTTGTCAAGGCGTTTTAAGAGGAAGTTTTGTTAGCCTCCACAAATTATCGCAATAAATATTGTACCGTGAGATTTGGATATTGTTACATTCCTAATCGTGAGCCTCCCCACCATAAATAATATCGCCGTAAATATCGTATCATGAAGTTCATACTGTGTCAATATTGTATCGTGAGACTTGGATATTGTTACACCCCTAGGAACCTCTCTGGTAGTAGGACCGCCACCTGCTTGTCTCCATGGCGATGCTATTGCTTTACCTATTTTTCTGTTCTATGGTATGACATTAAACTCATCTAACATTTGCATTTAATTACAGGTATTTGTATTGCTCAAAAATACAGTATAAAACAGTAGGGTGGCGGACCGTCCAGTAGAAAAGTTATATACAGCTGTAATGTGTTTTATTTAGTAGAAACCGTTTGAAAATATTCACTTATTCATAATTTTTGTAACTCCTTAAATAATACTTCCAACAAGATATCAAACAAATCCTGAAATCTATTGTCATGACTTCTTATTCTTCTATTAACGTGATCAAATTTAAGATGAAAAGCTTAAATAGATTTCATAAGAAGTGATGTGTATTTGGAAAACTATACAAGACAAATAATTAAACCGCGCAATGCTTTACAATTTTACAATTCAACAAGATGCCAGCATATATTTTTAGATCCATAATTTCACAAAGCTACTGAGTTGCCTAGTTCCCTCTGCTGTCTGCTTGTCTTCTTCAGCGGGGGGTGGAAGGGTGGAAGGGTGGAAGGGCATCTGTCTGTGTATGCGTCATTATTGGGGTCGCTGTGTGTTAACTCTTTATTAAATTGATGTGAGGATTACGCTGCGTGAGACAGTCCTGACCATGTGTCCCTGGTCCTGCCTGTGGTCATGTGGACAGAAGAGCAGTGGAGTAGAGAGGAGAGGAGCTCTGTTGTGCCATTACATGCCATTAGACAACTGTACTGTGTGTTTAAGTGCACATATATGAGCACGAGTGATCTGTAATACTAAGGTCACGGTCCAGGTTAATGTTAAATAATGCACTCTCCAGTCCACAGTGTGGGTTATGTACGTGATACGATGATATGTTGCCACTGTCAGGGGTTAAGAACTGGAACATAGTTTATATCTTCCATCTGGTGATATTTATTCTTGGTATAACAAAGGTTTTTCAGGGACACTGCTGATTTAAACGTTGCATAAATAGTACATAAAGCAGAGAACCACTTTAACATTGTTCATATTTTTATTTATATTCCATTGGTCATAGAAAAAAAGTTACAGTAAAAACGTATTTGAAGTGTGTACAATTTAGACATGCACACTGGCATATACTGAAGTAATTCTCACTCCAAATATGAATTATGCCAAGCACATTTAGTAGTTAGTTTGTCTGCAGTGGGACCATGAATACTTAAACAAAAGTCAAAATTGCTGTATTATTTTGCGAAAGAAAATTCTGAGCTTTTGAGGTTAATATTACAGTCGTGTCACTTTTTGTGTGAAGAATTTTATTGTTCCTGTAGGAAAAATATACCCAGGCTGGCGTCACCTAGTGCCTCCGCTTAATTTCATTTCACTCCAGTGACTAGGTCAGGAATCGGAATACACTAGATGGTCTGCAAGAACTCCGGAAGTTGTAGATCGCTTATCGGCCGATCGGCGAAGAGTTGTGAAGCCATGACGTTAAACTCAAGCGCCTGTCTGGGTCCCTTTTGTGTTACAGCACAACAGTAAACAAAGCGGTCGAGATGGATTTAGATGAAGCCAGACATTCTGTGTTGGCAACGATTCTCGAGATCAAGGATTTAAAACCGGAACAAAGAGAATGTTTGGTGAATTTTATCAAGGGGAAAGACGTTATTGCCCTTCTTCTGCTTCATACGTCACGACCAAATAGCAGTGATTGGTTAAATAAAAAGTACCTGCCTACCGTCAAGCGAACTAATTTTATTGCTGAGAGGACAGACAGTTTCCACAAAGTGAAACCGGTTGATAAATCAGACTAGGAAAAATCTCCATCTCCAGATCTTGAGCTATTGGCTTTGTCAGGACTATTTTAGTTGGAGGATTGTACCTGTGGTGCATGTTTTAGGTTGATGAGGAAATCCACTCAGACATGGGGAGAACATGCAAAATCTTCTTGCTGTGAGGCATTATTGCTAACCACTCTGCCACTGTGTCGCTTGGACATGAACATTTACAAGCGTGATATTTTTGACAGATCATAACAAAAATAAATGAACTGATCAATACTGGTGTTATCCCCAAAGTATAGGAGTCTTCATTTTTGTCAATACTGCCAACCCCTAATTACTGGTATTGTTTTCTGAGGCTAATGCTTGACATGTCCCTGTGGATTTACCTACAGCCCACAAAAGCAGCAGAGGCACTGAGGCAGATGTAATAGTGTTAGTTAAATGAGTCCAATATAGATTTCAGATTACACAGGTTTGGGATGGGTCCAGTGTGTCCCTGACTTTGGAGTTTGTGTGTACTTTAGCCTTAGCCCCCTGCGGTGAGACAAGCCTGTCCACGCAGACTGTCCCGTTTGTGGACAGGACCCTGTGAGGACATGTGTGTGTCCTGCTGCTCCAGGATAATCCCTCCAGCGGGGGGTTCTGTCACATCTAGACCCCTTCAGATACTGTCTGTGGCTTAACTACTTCACACCTGTTCAGCCTCATACTGTTAGATAAGATAGCTGCTATACTTCATTGATTGCAAAATATCAAATATATATTTTTATATACACTGTAAAAAACTGTAAATTATTATGTATTAAAAAAAATTGCTTCTCAGAGTTTTAGAGTAATTTAAACATGTGCAAATGTATCATGTTAACGAATATATTGCATGGCCAGTTATCCAAATGGAAACTGTAAAAACATAATTTTAGTTATAATGTTTTAAATGTGCGTGATGTAACTTTATTCTGACGGAGACCACCCATGTGCTTGTTTCCATGCATATCTTATTCTTTGTCTGAAATAATAAACATTATGGCATTTTGACTTAGACTTATATAAACTTTATTGATCCACAAGGGAAATTATTTGGACACAGTAGCCCACAAATCACAGTATAATATAATTTAACTTACCTATGTCTTATTAATCAATTACATAATTTTATTGATAAAAATACAATGAAGAATGTTTTATTGTGAATGGGGTCACCTCTCCACAGATATGACTTGTAACTTGGCCTTGTGGTGTCACTAACTTGTCTCTATAAATATAGATAAGTTTTATGCCATACTGTGGAACATTCCAAGCAAAACAAGTGCAATTTTCCTATAAAAATAGATAAATGGGAGTGGAAATATATATTAAATACAGCACTGTAAATGAAAGAAAAATCCTAATTGTGTGCTGTACGGCATGATTAATGAAACATGCTTTCTCAGTACATTTCTCAATACATGACCAAAGCCTTTTGTGAGTGGATACAGCGGTCTTGTGACAGTGTGTTTAACTCATTAAAGCAGCAGCAGCCTTCATGCCTGGGTGCACCGTTTAGGGCCATTATCCTGGGTCAGTTCGTTTGAGTGGGAGCGCGGGTGGGCATGTGGCTTGTGCCTGTCCCACCAGCGCCCACCCACCCCCACCCATCACCACCCATCACCACCCCTCGCCCCCCTTGCCCCTTTGCCCGGCCCCCCTCCCCTCCCTGTCCGGTCCCATATGGCGCAGGACAGCAGTAGTAATCATGGAAGTGGAGCAACAGGCCTTAGCTCCTCTAATCCGCGGCTGCACTCCGACACGTGCCACCATGATGGACCAGGTCCCCGACGCTTACCCCACCCTGTACCCACCCCCCCATACCCTCGCCCTTCCTCACCCTCTCGCCCATCCCCACCGCACACAAGGAGACACAGGAGACAATGGAGGAATTATAATGTGCCTAGTAGTGTCCCAGTAATTATGAATATTAAGTATAACATTCAAAGATTTAAAGGGCCCAAATTTTACGATTTTCTGGTCTTTGTTATAATGTTTCCTCATTACAAACCTACCTGAGGTTGTGTTTGGTTTCATTTACACATGTTTAACACACAAATCCTGCATATTTAGGAGTTAAAAAACAAACAAACAAAAAAAAAAAAAAAACAAGTGGTAATACAGGAAGAACTCCACTGTATTTTTAAACTCCATACACCTTTACTAGAATCATTTGGATGATTTCAGTCCTTGAGCTTTCTCTATTCAGCTAAAGGTAAAATGTAGCTGTTAACTTGAAAACTACAGCTTCATGACATCACAAGGTGGAACAGAAGATTTTGAGCTTTGGAGATGTAGACAGACTAATAACAAAGGATTACTCAGACATGTGTGAATTAAATAACTTCCACACTTCCAGGTATGTTTTTGATGAGGTAACAGCATTATAACATGACTTAACATAGGACCTTTAAGGTTGATGAACACTGATAAGACAAATAAACCTCAGTTCAAACAACAAATGCAAGTTTTTTCACCTAAGTGTTTGACATAAATAGATTTTTGTCCTCCAAACAATGTCACTTTTTATGTAAACCTCTTCCTTGTCTCTATTATGTTCATCATATCCATATCATATTATGCTGTTTTCTGATCTATTTATAATGTTATTTCCTCATCACAAACATACCTCGAGTTGTATTTTGTTTCATTCACACCTTTTTTTAACCCTTATCTGTCTCCATGGAGATAAGCAACTGTCGTTAAATTGCAGGTTAGATCTGTGGAGAGGAAACCTTATGCATTCACAGTCTGTTTTTTTTTTTTCTTTCTTCTTTTTCTGTGTATTTTTTGCAATATGTAACATCTCCAGTGAGAAAAGTTGCTTAGTGCACATTTAAACTGCTGCAGTATTTGCTCTAGACCTGTCAATATCAGTGATCGAAAATATCAGCTATTACCTGCTTTCGGACTGACCGGGACGCAACATGGCTGCCAATCTGTGCCAATGGCCTCTCACAGATCACTAACAATCACACATCACACTGCGGTGTCTAGTCCAATGACATAATAACACCTGCCCTTATAGTTTGTGTTGCATTTAAAGGTCCTATATTACCAACTCTTGTGATGAGTCAGTATTGTGTAATAACTATAAGGGCAAATGTGCAAAAGTGTTGTGATGTTTGACAAAATCTCCCTGATTTTGTCAAACATCACAAACATCATCTCACTCAGAAAGTGAATCAAATGTGATTAAAAATGAAAAGGCTGATAGATGCTGAGTAATCATCTTGTATCCAGACTGGTCCCAGGGCAGACAAAAACTGACATTTTCGATCACTGATATGGACAGGTCTAGAGCAAATCCTGTGACAATTTAAAGATGCACTGTGTAACATTTCTAGATGGAGATGTTATGGTTTTGTGTGAAATATTCCACAGTATGCCATTAGAATGATCCACCTGCAAAAAATACACAAAAACAAAACATTCTTACTGTGAGTGCATAAGGTTTTCTCTCCACAGATCTGACCTGCAACTTCGCGACAGTTGCTTATCTCCATGGCGACAGATAAGGTTTTATGTGATAAAAAATGTGGGATTGTGATGAGGAAATAACATTATAGCATAGATCAGAAAACAGCAACATATAGGCCCTTTTTTTAACCCAAAAATCAAATAAAAATTATAATTGGTCAATATGAAAAAAAATAGAATGTCATTTTTTCTGGAGCTTAAAGGTGCAAAACTAAATTCTCTCACAAATATGCAATCCAAATATTGTTTTAATCATGTCGCCCACACAAGAGCCAGTGGACCCCGCACCAGCCCAAACCCTTTAAGTGTGACGCAGTCGGAGCCGGGGCCACAATGCCTCTCTCTTTGTTAATTGGCCCTTTAATCCCGAGGAATGCCAGCGATTAGTCCTCTCCGGTGGGTCAGGCTCTTGCTCAACGCCAGCCTCACAAAGGAGCGCTGTAACAGAGATCTGAACTCACACACATGTACTGCAGTAATTAGTCAGTCACAATGCACCTCTGCGGTCCCCAGTACATGTGTTTCTGTGGCCTCACATAGCCCCGGCGCTAAGACCTACCAAGTGACCAATGTGCAAGAGAGCAAGGTGCACAGTGGGTATGAATGCATGTTTGTTAAAGATACAGCATGTAACAAGAGGATTCTATAAGAGCCATTTCCATGTAAACTACCTCCGTCAAAGTCCAGATATTATACTCTGAGATTTGGACATTCATGTAATATATTATACCTTTATAATGTCTTGGAAAAGATGCTTAAGAGTCTATAAAGCCAAACAGTCAGAAGGTTAGTGGTTCTCAAACTGGGGTCCAAGTACGTCTTCAATGTGTATGATCCAATATGGCTTCACTGGATTTCCCTTGGTTTTTCAATCAGTCTATTTAAATAACATCATGAAACATCTCATTTGTGGCCATGTCAGGTTTTGGCCCCAAACTGCCTCTAAATGACAAAAGATGCTACAATATGGACATCTGGGGTGGTCTGAGCTTGTTTCCAGCAAGTTTTGAGCAAGTTCAAAATTTTGTCAGAATTGAGCCGAAATTATGAAAAATCAAATTTTTGGCTCCAAACTGCCTTTAAATGACAAAAAGATGCTATAATATGTAGATGTGGGGTTAAATTTGGTCAACTTAAGATGACCAAATTGCTTCACATCAAAGAAAATGCTTTCATTTTAAGCATCATTGTGTTACATTTTCAAATCTGTTCATACATTTTTAAGTTTTGTTATGCAAACTCGTATTTTTGTCCAGAAATGGTCCTGTAAGGCCAGTTTAGTCCTAAATTCTGATATATTCTGGTTTACTTTTAAAATGAATTATTCCTGGATTCCTCTATTTGTTGGATTTCTTAAGCAATTGTAATTTTGGGGGGGTTATTTTTATATATTTATTTAGTCATCTGTTTATTTTATTTATTTATTTATTTATTTTACACATTTATTGATTTAAAGCCAAATTTGGATGCAATTTAGTGGTCACACTTTTTCTGGTGGAGAGTTTGTCACCTGCTCGGTTCCATGGAAATATTAATTGCTTTGCCTGGAATGTTCCACAGTATAGCATTAAACTTGTGTCTACTATTATCTCTTATCTGTATTGAGGCAAGCAGCTGACGACATCAGACCAAGTTGCAGGTCGGATCTGTGGAGAGGCGACCCCACTGATAATATGAATGCATATCTTTTAACGGGCCCATATTATACTATTTTCTGTTCTACGTTATAATGTTGTTTCCTCATCAAAAACAGATAAGGAGTTGTGTTTTGTTTCATTCACACTTGTTTAACACACAAACCCTGCAGGTTTAGGCTGTGTTCTTCTCTCAAACACTGTGTTTTTAAAGTCTATACATCTTCACTAGAATCATTTGAACAATTTCTGCCCTGGAATAGCCAGTCGTTGTTATTAACTTGAAAACTATTCCTTCATGACATCACAAGGTGGAACATTCATAGCATTCAAAACACTTTAGTTTAATGCATAATTAGTTCCATAGTGTATCACATGAAACACATCTATCTTTCCTGTATTATGCATGTTTATATTTGTCAAATAATATGTGAGTGGGCTGCCTCTGACCTGTAAATTGTCGTGATTGTGCCACCTGCAAATCTCCAAGGAGGTATATACATTTAATGCCATATTTGGAACATTCCAGGCAAAGTAATCAAATTTCAATCAAGAAAGCAGGAGACTCACCAGAAAAGAAACATAACTGAGAGAAACATATGAGAGTCTTGAAGTGACCAAGAGACCGACCATAGCCCTTGAGCCATGGACACCGGTCATCCACAGTCATCACATTCATACAGTTGATCCTGGTCTGTGTTATAATGCTGTTTCTTCATCAAAAACATACCTGTGATTTGTTTTGCTCACACATGTTTAACAGACACAGCTTTGCACTAACATAAAACACTCTGTTGTGATGTCATGTGGTAATACAGGAAGTGCTCCACTGTTTTTAAACTCTATACACCTTCGCTAGACTCATTTGGATCATTTCAGCCCTGGAATTGCCAATCTCTACTGCTTCATGACATCAAAAGGTGCAACAGAGCATTTAAAGATAATAAACCAGGACATGTGAATGAAACAAAACACAACTCCAGGTATGTTTTTTGATCAGGCAACAGTATAACATGACTTAAAGCTCGCAATAGTCACTTTTGTTTATAATAGAACAAGTCACAAGTTCATGTTCAACAATTTTAGACCAGGTTTCTTTAGATTTAGTCTTTGTCTAGTCCTGATGGTATTTAGAAAGACAAATAAAAGATAGTCCTTATGGGGGAAATGAATGAGAACCATTGCTATGACAACTAACTGTAATTCTTTAGTGCAAAATACGATTGAAGACGAAGTTGCTAATTATAGAAATGTATCTGTCTTCCAAACCAAAGATGTGCATAAACGATAAAAAACGTCATCTTCTTCGGCGGTACAGTGTTCCTCAGATACAGGATGGATAGAAATGGGTGGGGTCAAAGTTCACGGCGGTGTGTGTGTGTGCGTATAGGAGGTCCGCGCAGGCTGCATGGCTGCTGACACACTGCTGCTGGTAAATCCAGATTAGCGAGTCTAAAACAGGCCTACCAAATCTGCCACAGGGCCCCGTAATCTGGACCGCTGTCACCCGCAATCACTCACACGGGCCTAATCCACCGGGCCGACGTACACACACTCACATACACACTCACACACACGCTCACACACATGCTCACACACACGCTCTCGTCATGGGTTTCCACGCTTTTTGGGAACATTACATTGATTTACATTGATTTCCTGAAGACTTATACAAACCTTACCGTAGTTTCTACTTTTCTGGTTGAGGTAACACTACTACATGTTATTACTTTGCATAAATTAGTTGCCAGAAATGTTCCGCAGTATGGCTTTAAACTTATTTATCTGATATTTATTCAATTACATGTGTTTTTATGCTCAAAATACATTGGAAAAACACATGTTCTCACTTGAGGTGGGCTTGCCTCACTGCAGATCTGACCCATATCTTGGTCAGGTGGCATTCTTGTTTCCATGGAGATAGAAAGGCTGACTTTGACATTCAGACAACGCAATAAAAAACGTGTTATGAATCAGAAAAGTTACACAATGCTGTACCTCATTTCTAAAAAAATCTTTAAAATGTGAAAAACAGAAACAAAAAACAAACAAAACAAAAAAACACATTTGTTAATTTTTAAGCATTTGCAGTGGTCCAAAGTTATTCCTCAATTACCTTATGCATTCTAAGCATTCTATTTATTTGCTGTGTGTGAAGTTTATAAGTCCTTTTCTCAATCAGAGAGGAGAGGGGAGTTTCCTGTGACGGTAAAGCGAACATTTAAGATGCCAGCGTGCATTTCCTGATTATCTGACAATCAAACGCTTTGTAATTAGATGTCAGCAGAGCACAGTGGACTTATTTTAACCTCAGGAACTGCTTATAGAGTTTATCTGTGGGGCAAGGCAAATTTTACGTGGGATAAATCGGTAACAGGGGCCTTTAACCTAAACCCTCACCTTAACCTATTTTAAAGATGCACTGTGCAACCTTTCTGGTGGTGGCGGTGGGGGGGTCAGTCACCTGCTTGTCTCCATGGAGATGTTATTGCTATGTTCCACAGTATAGCGTCTTACTTACCTAGCTCCATGCAGGTCAAGTTACAGGTCAGATCTGTGGAGAGGTGATGATGCTCACAATAGATATGTGTGTGTTTTTCAAGGTATTTTTAGCAATTAAAACAAAAACAACAAAAAAAACGTGCACTTTTAACTATGGATGTAACAATATCCAAATCTCTAGTACGATATTATCACGATATGCATCTCTTTGTATTTTGAAGTGGCAAATATAATTTTAGAAACACTTTTTTTGCTTTTAAAATACCTTAACAAGATTTTGGCGTGAATTATTACTGTCATAATCTCAAGAATTCAAGTAAAAAACATATTTCTTCATGTTGTCTGCGCTGAAATGAATCATGGGATATGGAGTTTTCTATGTTTATTAGCTGTTCCTAGTAAAGTACAATGCATTTAAACAAAGGAACCGATAATCTGATATATTGTGACACCTCTCGATATTATTGTAAGACTTCTGACGATATGATATCACGATATTTCGGTTATTGTTACACCCCAACCTTCAACCCATATTTGAACTTTGAATTGTGTTGATGAACTTATAATTAAAGAGTTTACTTTGTGGACTTGATTTTCGTCCCCATAAGAGAAGCAGGTTTTGAGTGTGTAAGCATGTCTTAGTCCGCACAATGTTATAAACCGCCGCCCACATATGCACGGGGGAGACTCGCTGCTCCGGAACCCTCTGCACTGGTACCATGAGTCACCAGTCTCAGGGTCAATGTCCCATACACAGGAAGGAGAGGAGGGAGGGGAAAGGAAGGAGGGAAGAAACAGGTGACAGTATTTGCACCTCACTCTTCCTTCTCTGTTTGGGGAGCAGTGAGGTGAAAATTCTGGGAAACAAGTGTATAGGAATGATGAAAGGGAATGCTACAGCTTGGAATTATCCTCTGGAGATTTCAACACTTGTATTATTTATTTGCCTTGTGAAAAGTGATAAAGGGAATATATCTGCAGGACATTATGTGTTCTTTACCTCAAATGAAAAAGCAAAAGATAACAGAAATACAGTTAAACAGTTGAAGTAACACGCTATACAAAATGTACATAATGACGGCATTGACATTATCAGTCAATTTCAATGTGATGACAAGGCTGAACCCAGTGTTATCCACTGAGCATCTCCACTTACAGAAATGATTAACACTTGATTTTGAAAATATAATCTTAACGTGTGTAGAATACCTCAGTCGCTCAAGTAGAATCCATGGCAAAAGAAGAAATCAAATACAATTTTTGTCAACTGGATAAAAGTTTATTATATATTCAACCAAAATAAACTTTTGCCCAGTTGACAAATTTACTTTCTTCTTTTGCCATAATCCTGACACTAACCCTGAGGTAATTCATTGCTTCCACCATTCTAAATGTATTTTGTATTTCCTTCAGATGCAACATAGGAATATAAGCCATAATGTTACGCAAACTGTGTGGTTGTCACTGTCTCTTTTCCTCTGTTGTGAATAAGAGATTATAATATTAATGAGTACATTTTTTTCTCTTTTTTCTCTCTCTTTTTCAGATCTCTGAACCAAAGACGAATCACAAGAAAGAACAGTCAAGATAACCACCTGCCTTCTGATTGAAGATGAACTTGGTCATTCCTGTTCTGTTGGATTTAATGTGGTGTGCAATATCCTTGTTGGACCGTTGCCATGGCGATTAACAGTGTAAAACAAAATATAACTTTTCTAGAGGACGGTCCATCAAATGCTTGTCTTCACGGAGATGTTATTGCTTTGTCTGGAATGTTTCACAGTATGGTATTAAACCTTTCTATCTTCATGGAGACCAAACTAGACCAAGTTACAAGTCAGATCTGTGGAGAGGCGACCCCGCTCACAGTCAGAACGCCTGTTTTTCTAGGTATTTTTGCGCTATAAAACTACCTGTAATTGAATAAACGTAAAGTAGAGCTGTTTAACATCATACAGTGGAACATTCCAGGCAGAGCAATGACACATCCGCAGAAACAAACAGGTGACGGACCCACAACCAAAAAGTTCCACAGTGCGCCTTCAAGAGTGAAAGTTAAGGTAGCGACGAAGGTAGACAGTCATTAAGTTAAGAAGATATCAGTGTACGTTTAGTGTCTTTACCTTGAGTCTAAGTCGTCTCAGTCTGATACAGGTCTGTGCTTAACCCTGTGTCTGTAAACACCACGAGGATAGGGCCCCATGATCTCCTCTGAAACTATAAGTAAATTATGAATATGTAAACAGACAGCTCCCTGATTTCAGTCGTTGCTTCGTCAGACTTTTGTACTTTTATTTTTTTTATATTTCTTGTGATTTTTTTTGTTCTGACTGACATGTTATCCAGTTGTTTATAGTGATTTACACATTTCTGATGCAGTTTAAATTAGGTTAAGAACATTAGCAGTATCTGATGCAATGTTTTACTCTATAATATCAATGAATATGCTGCTTAACACTTCAATATTATTAATTTGTCATGAAGGTAAGTATTGCCAGTTATACTCTGTTACTGTATTTGTATTTTGTGCATTGATTATGTCCTTAGTAAGAAAAATAAATAAATAAAAAAACACCTTGTCTGTTTTTGTTTGTTTTTGGATCAACTAATTACAAGATGCAAGCGCCAACAGTTTTAATTTTAATTTTAATTAGCTGAGTAGTCTACTTTAGTTCTAACCTATGGCTAAACAGAATGAGTGGTCAGAACACGGACTTGTTTACGAGGGTCAAAATAGATTTCCTGAAATAGAAAAGTACAATGAGGCTGAAATGTTATAAAATACAGTGGTGACCACACTAAGCCCATGACTGCCCCCTAGAGGAGAGGACACATAAACGATGTATTTGAGTGCACAATGTGTAAACCAAGTGAGACTTTGGATCAAATGTTTTGCCAGTAACTTCACTTTATCTGTCAGAAAAAGAATTGCCTCACAATTACTTCCAATACTCGACGACGCAGACATAATTTATCAGAACACCTCAGCATCTAACCTTTGATTGTTAGATTTATAACAGTATATGTAGGTTTGTATTAAGATGTCCCTATAGAACACAGCACTTAACTGTCAAATGTATTCATCGCTCAACTGACTCTCTCTTACATCCAGAACACAGTTACACTTTTTGCAATTTGTGTTTAAATGTTATTACTCAAAGTTCCCACCTTACTTAAAAGAGTTTCTGATTCCATTTAGATCAGCATATAATTTACGTCACACTGAACAACTATTTTTTAATGTTCCTATTATTAAAAAAATAATAATAATAATTGGTCGCAGAGCATTTAACTTCAAGTCCCCAAATGAATAGAACAACTTCCCCTCCTCAATCCGATCAATCACATCGATCCACCAGTTTAAGGCGTCAGTCTTCAGATACAAACAATCATCCTGCTCCTGTTTTCCATAAAAATACATTTTTGTTCTATGTACATTCTGTTGTACATAGAGTTGCTTTCTTCACTAATTTACAAATATAAGTGTGGCGATGATAAAATCAGAGACATGTATATCTTAGGATCCTGTATTGTATAGTATCATTGCTGTCTGTGTGTTGTGTGAATGTTGTCTGAGTTGTGTTTGTCTTTTGTTCTGTTTTGATTTGTTTTTTCTTTTTTTTTCTGTAAATGCTACTTATGTTAATGTATTTAAAATATAAAGTATCAAATAAAGGTAAAAACTTATCTTACCATATCTTTGTAAATAGTTATATGGTCATATAGTTATTATTTTGCCTAACAGTTAACATAATTTAGGTAAAGATGATAAAGAGGTAAAAAAAAAAAAAAAAAAAAGTGAGCAGAGTAAAAGGAAATGAAATAGAAGTGAACTCTGCCTGGTTTTAATATCTAAATATACATATAGTTACCTCCACCATACTTTTACGAGTACGTTCATACACATGCCTCAGAAAAATTAGGACTAAACTTGAATTAAACCCGAAACTAAACCCGGATTAGACTAAAACTAAACTAGAACTCGAACAGGCCCAAATGAAACGTCTATATCAGAACAAAACTGGGCACAAATCAGACGTGTGAATGCACCCTGTGGATTTTTAGCTGTACAAGTGGCAAGATAAGAAACAACCCAATGGCGCCATCTGCTGGTTTAAATGGGAGATAAACTGCATCAACACAAACGTCATGTGAATTGCTTTTATTGAGTTTGTAGAGTTGGGTTAATGTGTCATTTGATGGTGAAAATAAAATCTGATAAAAATGTAATGTCAAATTCTAACATGACCAACTACTCCCGCTCTGCGATGGTGATGAGATGTGCCTCAATCTCTGCCTCTGTGAGTGTTCTGAGAAAAAAGAAAGAAATATTAAAATTGTCAAAAGTCACACGGGGATGATTATGCTGTAAATAATTACCACAAAAATCTTAAAATTCCAGTTCACTTACTAAACAATTGCAGAATAATTACCTGAATTTAGGTTTGTCTTTGGTGACCACTCCAATCTCCAGTTCGTTGGCCTTAAAGTCCAGACACAGGACTGTGGACAGACAGGAGATGGCCATCTACAAACAGACAGAGAAGCTTTTTCTTACAGACCTCACATAACAATATAAAAATTCACAATTAAATACTCTGAATTGTATTATTACAGGTATCCTGAAATCTTTTCATAGGGTTTTAGAACAGTGCACTGTTGACAATAGTGCTTTTTTTTTTAATCTGTTTCTGAAACTTTATAAACCACAAAGTTATTAAAACATTTGGCAGAATCTTGCATTTTAAATGATGTGTTAGAACTCTTAATATTTAAATTTTTCGAAATGTTTATGGAACAATGAATGGAAACTTTTAAAAATATATTTTTTCAATAATGTTTCAAGAGATTTTCAACTAAGGTCAGAGATAACATTATAATCCCATATTTATTTGTTTGTATTTACACTAATCACCTTCTGCAGACATGTTGGTGTAGTTTGTACCTGCACAGTGCGGTCATGGGTCAGCTCAGGTTTCTTCTTGAGTTTCTTCTCCAGGTAAGTGTTAGCTTCTGTCTGTTTAGCCCCGACCGCTGTGGCCCTGAATCCACAGTAATAACCAGCTGGGTCACACTTATACAGCACAGGGCCCTGCTGGGGGTCTATGGCTGCTAATATCATACCTAAAGATGGAAAATACAAAATACATGGATAAGTGGTTATACAGTTATGTGTATTAGTGTATTGATTACCAGTGCCATACTCACAGCAGCCCAGTGGCCTCATCTCTGCATTCTGAGTGTAGACCTGTGAGATATCAGCCAGTCTCCGACACAACACGTCTGCAGTGATGTCATAACCAAACTTATACTTCCACTCCCCGGCCTCCACTCGAGCCCTGTGCACCTGGGAACGACTGTCCCCTACAACACAAAACACACATTCAGAGGTGGAATGTACTTAAAAGTGCTGCATGTAACTCGCCATGGAGTTGTTATTGCAGTATGACATTAAACATATTATACAGATATACACATAAGCTTATGGCACCAAGGCCAAGTAACAGATTAAACCTGTAGAGAGGTGCACAGAATAATATAT
The DNA here is from genome assembly GCF_026225935.1 of Boleophthalmus pectinirostris. NCBI lineage: Eukaryota > Metazoa > Chordata > Actinopteri > Gobiiformes > Gobiidae > Boleophthalmus > Boleophthalmus pectinirostris. The sequence continues at coordinate 8,480,476 of NW_026571541.1, read as the reverse complement.
GTTTAATGCCATACTGTGGAACTTTTCAGGTAACATTTGCATGTAGACAAGCAAATAGTTGACCCCATAACATTAGTCAAAAAACCTTAAAGGTAGTAGCATCAATAAAATGAACACAATTCTTCATGTAACTTTGTAGTACAAAAACACCCTTATGTAAGTATTAGTAGCAGTAATACAAAATGCAGCACAACACACTTCATTAACCTTGCACATTGTAAACCATTTCCTATTGTTGAATTGCACACACACGACATATATTATGTGATTTGTTCCGAGTGCCTTTACATTGTCATCAGGGTCACTGAGGGGAAGCTGACCCAAGGTGGTCAGAATATGAGACAGACTTCAAACAAGTCTGCCTCATACCAGACAGTGTTTATTAAAAGAATAATACTTTGTTATGAATGTAAAATAACTTAATTACAAAATAAACAGTTACAAACAACTAAACAAAAATCTGTAAATTAAAGGTGAACAGTGGAAGTTTTCTGATGCAGGATCAGCCACGTGCTTGGAGATATGGATGAAGTTTTGCTTTGCCAGGAATGTTCCGTGGTATGGCATTAAACATATCCATATAGCATTTATTCATTATGAGTGTTTCTATTGCTGAAAAATACAATAATTCCTTCTGTTAATAGGAACGACTCTACAGAACTGAATAGTAATGTAGCATAGTGCTGGGTAGATTTAGTCTATGCTGTGGAACATTCTAGACAAAGCAATAAGTTTTCCATGGAGGCAAGCTAGTGGCAGCCCCTCCACGTTTACACACCCACCTTTAAATAAAATCCAAACAACCCCACGCACACAACTACACTGAAGCGTCTCACTGAATTCAGCAGACAGCCTTTATACCTCATCTGTTCAACTGAAATGAATTGGCAAATAAAGTCAATTTAAATTAACAATGTGATGTGTGATAATTTAACAAAACAAGAACCCAGGAATGTACGTTAAGGTGTGAAGCTGGATACGGCAAATGAAAATAATGGGACAAAGTAGCCACAAAAATGCAGATCATGAAAACTTGGCAAGTTAACTGAACTGAATATTGCTGCATTGTGTATTTTTGTTGTGTTCTTTTGTGAGTCATTTCCAATATTCTTGTACAGCTGTTGTCAAATACTTACAAATACTTCTATATATTCTAAATTGTAATTAAATTCAGCAAACACAGCACTAACTACTAAAACTAAATTCTAAATTCCTGAATAAGGGGTAGGAAAATATGTCTTTTTAATTTCTTCCTACTCCTATTGAGCAACTCAGCTATGTACTTAAAAGGTGCACTGTGTAACTTTTCTGGTGTCAATGCTCTGCCTGAAATGTTCCGCAGTATGATATTAAACAGTTCTACTTTACATTTATTTAATTACAGATGGGTTTATAGCTCAAAAATACCTAGAAAAACAGGTATTCTGACTGTGAGCGGGGTTGCCTCTCCACAGATCTGACCTAGAACGTGGTCTGGTTTGGTCTCAATGAAGATAAAAAGATTTAATACCATATTGTGAAACATTCCAGACAAAGCAATAACATTTCCACGGAGAAAAGCTACACAATGCACTTTTAAATCAATATGCATTTACTGTAATGTATGGAAAATTATGCTCAAATAAATATAATAAAAACCCACTTTGTTACAGGGACTCACCATTGTGTCCGGTCATCACACAGCCGATCCTGGGCGTGAGATTGAACATGTTGGTCACAGTGGTCGAATCCAGAAGCTTGTCCTGCACATATAGTAGTTTTATTTTACACTGACGGGGCACGCAATAAACTGCTATGTTATGTGATAAAAATGCTCACTTTACATTAGGGCTGCACAATATCAATCAAATCAAAATCACAATTTCAGTTCGCACGATCATTGTTGGATTATCTTCGAAGTAAAATAGACCGATACATGTTTTTCATTGTTTAGAATAGATGTGACAATGGGAAATGTTTAAAGTTAATGAAGGCACAAGAGAGATATTGTAATACACATGTGGCTTATTGATTGGTGACTTGGTTTTGTTTTTGGAGTGGGGAACGATTATTAACAAAATATAAAAAAAATTTATCTGTGAAAGGAGCAGGGTTTATAAGATTTATCTTCCTGTTCCTTTTGTTCATGCAGCAAAGACAAGGCAAATAATCATAGAAATATGTATTTATGTTCATTTTTAGATTTTTTATTTTTATTATATATATATTTTTTGTTGTTCACTTTAATTTGATGCCAACAAAAGAATAGCATGAGCAATAATCCAGAGAATCCAATGGCCGATAAGCTCTGCCGATATTTTGGGGCCAATATGTGAGGCCAATTTTGATTATTTTCCCCAAATTCTGTAATTTAAATCTACACCAAATTTTTTACCGCAGGCCTGTTGGAGAACAGTGTAGTCACATTTTTCAGCACTGAAGCACTAAAGTAAGTAAAGTAAACAACATATCGGCCCGTGCTGGAGATTTAAGCCCGATTGTCGATATGGTAAAAAGTCCAAATATCGGCCAACAGATACTACTACTCTTTTATATTTATATTTATACAAGAATTTTATATTTCTTGTCTCTGATCTTAATGCTCCTGAAAAATCCAACCTGTGTGTCTCCAAGTTATGGCCATACTGTGGAACATTCTAGGCATATCTCCATGGAGACAAGCGGGTGACGGACCCTCCAGCAGACAAGTTACACAGTGCACCTTTAAGTCTTTTAATATATTATTATTTATTTTGCATTCATTCATTGCATGCATTCTTCTGTATTCTCCTGCTGTTCTTGAACTTTGCATTACAACACTAATTTCCCCATTGTTGGACAAAAAAAGGTTTTTCTTATCTTAATTAGTAGCTCAAAATCAGTGAATCATTTTGGAATAATGTAATTGCTGGTGTGTTATGATTGTGATTAACTTAAAAACATCGGGGAGATAGGAATAACCAAACTGTGATGGGCAGAATAATTTGAATCATGTATTTAGTTATAGAATACAGAATACCTGCATTAAAATGTATTTTAACGGAACGTACTAATGCATGGTCCAATACTGTATACTGAAAACTCTGACAACTTTTACATAGAGTTGTATTTACATTACAGTATAGCAACACAGGATTAAAAAATGCTTTATGTTGTTTCTGTTTGTTATGCTTTTACCACTAAATGGGTTTTATTCACATTATGTCACAATCAAGGAAGACATTTGGACACATGCGCTGACAACTTCCGGTGTTGTTCCCGACACTGGGCTCACTGACCGACTGATAAAACCAACTGAAGTAAATGTAATCATCAGTAAAATGAAGACTGCATATGTATGTGCTGTTTGGAATCATCTTGAATCTTCTAATCGCATGTACCCAGTGAGCTCAGCATCAGTGGAGAAATGATGAAAACTGAGGTATGGTTGTAATTGTTGATTAGCCTAACATAATGGAACACTACAATGACATGGAGATGAAGAAAACTGGGACATTTTCAAATTTTTTCCTAGATTTTGTCAGATTTACTTTACGAACAGAGTCTGCCGGACATTGTCATTGCATGTTTCCAAATGTCTTCCTGATTTGTGACATAAGCGTGATAAGAGCCCATAGAGAAGGAAAAAACACACATGCAGACGTTGTAAGAGCCATGTTGTCAGTTATTCTCACCAATATTGTACAGTTTAAATCCTAAATCGCAATCAAGAACCGCCATGTAATTTCTTGATTTTAGTAAAATAACTCTATTCTGAGTACCACCAAGTAAAAGTAACTGTACCGGAAAACAGTTACCCAAAATGAGTACTCTGAGTATGTGATCTTGGTATATGTATTCAGTTACTTCATAACACTGTAACTAATACAGTAATTGCATGCATTTCAATTTCAGGATTAGCAGAACTAGCACTACACTAGACGGTTCGCAAAAATCCTGGGAGTGCAAATTTTGGCACCAGCTAATCAGCGAAGAGTCATATATTCTGTGTTGACAAGCTGGAACAAAGAGAATGTTTGATGAATTTCATGAAGGGGAAAGACGTTATTGCCCTTGTTCCTATGGGATTGGGGAAAAGCTCAATATACAAGTTAGCCCCTTTAGTGGCACATTACATATCTGACTACCAAATAGCAGCGACTGGTTAAATGATCAAAAGTACCACCGACCGTCGAGCGAATGAATTCTTACACTGCGAAGTCAGACAGTTTCTGGTTTCTATGAAGTGAAACGAAGTGAAACTGGCTGATGAATCAGGCAATAGCAGAACTACACTTACAGGGACTTTCTTCTGTGTGACCACCACTACAGTGTCAGACCCCCGCACCCCCACTGTGGTCAGTCCGCTCTGGGAGATGGCTTTGAAGGCATACTCTGCAACAGAAAAGACATGTTAGAAATGAACATGATTCAAATACCTTACAGGAGTTCTTTGTAGAAGGATGCTTTTGCTTACTATCTAGAAGAGCAGTCTGTCAAAACCAGGAGTTAACCAGATATTACTAAGGACTAAATTAGGACAAAACTTGAGCAGTATAAACCAATCCGAAATTTGCTAGTTCATTCCCAGGTGTTTGCTACTCTTGTGTCCTTGAGCAAGTCACTTCACCCACCTTGCCTTTGCATAAATAAGACGTAACTAAGTGAATGAGCTGATGGCACACATTGGCGGCCTTGCTTCTGTCAGTCTGCTTCAGGGCCGTCGTGGCTCCACAAGCTGACCATGACCATGACCATGAGTGAACGAAGAATGATTACAAGCCAGTGCAAAGTAATCATCATTATAGTTGAATTAAGAACCACATGAGTTAAACTGAGCATCAAGGTAGTTAATGTCCACTCATTGTTAACCCTGTTACTGACTAGAGTGGAGTGGAATGTCCTGTCCTTAAAGCAGGGGTCTCCAACATTTTTCCTCCGGTGAGCTAAAAAAAAATGCCTGAGAGCTACTAGTTTTAGTTTTAGAAGTATCGGGTACAGTTAGATGTCTATAAAACATAAACCTTTATCCATGTATTAGTGTACAAAGTTAGGCATAAAAATAACACATGTACAATGATAATAGGAATTGAATTGATCAAATTTTACTTATTCAGGACAATACGTGTAATTCAGAAATCCCTCTGCGAGCTACCTGGAGGGGGGTGGAGAGCTACTGGTAGCTCCTGGGAGAGGTTGGAGACCCCTGCCTTAAAGCTTTCCCCCCCCTTAAAGGTGCACTGTGTAACGTTTGTGGTGGACGTCTGCTGCTATGGTGATGTTGGTTTGCCTGGAAAGTCTCATTGTATGGAGTTAAACTTGTCTATCTTGCAATTATGAATTACAGCTATTTAGTGCTTAAAACATAAAAAATAGTGGGTTTGCGCCTCTGCAGATTTTATTTGTAACTTGGCTTGGTGGTGTCACATACCACGAAGAAAGATAAGTTTGATGCTCTACTGTGGAACATTCATAACGTGTGCATGGATACAAGCAGGTGTTGGACCGTTCTCAGTTACACAGTGCACTTTTAAGGCCCGGGGTTAGAATGGGACCGTAGTTACAATGGCTTGGCTAAGTAGCACTAGTTTACTTGTGCTGGCTGCGTGAGCTATTCTTAGCAGCCTTTTGTTCCACCTGGAGGAGCCTGGAGCAGCTTACACAATTCAGGTGGTGGTGATAATAAATAATAATTGGCTTGAACTTGACTATTTTTAGACTCGAAGCGTCTTACCGACTTGGTAGAGGCGGCCCTCGGGTGAAAATATGGTGATGTGTCGGTCAAAGCCTGCGTTTGAGCCGCGGGACATGTCGCCGTCTCTCGTCCGACCTCAAATGAACTTACAGGATGTTGTTTGTGCGTAAAACTCAAAGCGCGTCTGGGTTACGGTTACTTACGCTTTTCTTTTCTTATTATAACGCCAAATATTGTAGTTTGTAAAAGAGCATGACTGTGCTACAATCTGGACCGCGTAGCTACTTCCTCAACGAATACTTTTTACTTTCTCTTTCATTTATTTGACGCGTAAGAGCGCTCCCTACTTGAATTTTATTGGACAGCACAATCAAGGAAGCTAGAATACCGGTCAGACGGGCTTTCAGCCATCACCCATGCCAAGAGCAGGACAGAGGTATGACGGGGAGACCGTGTATGGATGTTTGGGGGTGGGAGGAGTGGGTTAGACACTTGGACGTGCCGCCGTGTCGCTGTCAGTTCAGTGGTTCTGGCCCCAGACTCAAAGCAGCGATGGCGTCGCGTCGCGTGGGTTTCTGTCTGAGCGACAAGAAGCGCCGGAGGATGAACCTGGACGCCTTTTCACAGTTCTGTGCGTAAGTCCACGTAGAGAACTAACTTTTTTTTTTTTTTTACATTTTAAATCTGAATGAACTTTGCTGAATGTTGGAGCACGTGTAAAAATGTAAACAACTAAAAACGCACCTTCAGATCTTTTTAAATTATAGATTTTAATCGAACTTTAAAGGTGCACTATGTAGCATTTTTGGCTTGAACTCTATGGAGATGCTAATGTTTTACCAGGAATGTTCCACAGTATGACATTAATTTATCTACCTCAATGGAAACAACACTCACAGTAGAGGATAAATGTTAGCACTACAAACACCTAGGATTGAATAATGCAAAATAAACAATACCTTGAAATATTTTGGGCAAAGAAATAAAATCTTCATGGTGATGAGAAGGACTTTTAAAACTCAAAATTTCAATTTCAAGTGTTGAATATTGTCCAAAACATTAATTTAACACTCTCACTGTTTTCATTTCTGCTTACAGGGGCCATGGAATACAAGTAGTGGAGGTAAGGAGCTTTGATATCTAGATAAAATTAAATAAAATTGTTCATAATGATGTGGCTATTTGAAAATGAACAAAGTTTAATGCATTTAAAACACATTTATAATTTGTGTATTTTATATATTTACATTTGTAAGTGGATTCGTCACAAATGTCAAACACAGATGTGAGGAGTCTTTGCCCTCCATGTCACGGCCACCTGCAGCCACCTCCCATTGTACACTAAATAGATTCTCCTAAGAAAGGCTGTGTAATCTTACAATGAAGGTGACTGAAATTACTTAAAGAACTGGTTTAAAGATCCTTTATAATGCAAAATGGATTCTTGTGAGGTTTAAGCCATGTTATTATGTTGTTGCCTCATCGACAACATACCATTAGTTGTGTTTTGTTTCATTCACACATGACTGATTATTAATCTGTCTACATCTCTAAAGCTCACAATGCTCTGTTCAACCTTGTGATGTCATGAAGCAGTAGTTTTCAAGTCAGCAGCTACCTTTTACCTTCCTTTATTACCACATGACTTCACAAGTGGAGAGTTTGAGAGAAAAACTCAGCCTAAATATGCAGGATTTGCGTGTTAAACATGTGTGAATGAAATAAAACAAAATTCCATGTATGTTTGTGATGAGAAAACAACATTAAAACATAGATCAGAACTTAAAGGTTTTATTTTTCCAGATAAACCTGAGCCAACCTCTGGAGCCTCAGGGGCCTTTTGACATTATTGTTCACAAACTGTCTGATGTTATAGTGGAGGCCGAACATGACAACCAATCACAGCTGCTCCTCGCCAACTTCCAGGTAAAATACATAAAATACATTAACATTGCTAATAGTTAACATTAAGTACAATATTTATATAGTAGTATATGCAAATGAAAAATTGTGAATTAGAGGTTCTACTCATTAAAAAGCTGGGTATACTGTGAAAATATAACTTAATTAAACTGCTGAGGGATAACATCGGATTCATATGATTTAATGTAATCATAATTTTAACCAAGACATATGTATGAGGGTTAATGAGGAGTGTATTTAATAAAGTTTGACACTTGAACTCATGAAAAGATGAGGAAAGAGAAGGGGGACGATGAGAGGAGTGAGTGAAGGAGACAATGATTAGGAGACTGAAGGGGATGATGAGGACAGTGAAGGGAATGATGAGAGGATGAGGAGATTGAAGGGGATGATGAGAGGATGAGGAGAGAGGAGAGGATGAGGAGAGAGAAGGGGATGATAAAAGGATGAAGAGAATGAAAGGGATGAGGAGAGGATGAGAAGAGTAAAGGGGACGATGAAAGGATGAAGAGAATGAAAGGGATTAGGAGAGGATGAGAAGAGTGAAGGGAACAATGAATGGATGAAGAGAATGAAAGGGATGATGAGAGGATGAGGACAGAGAAGGGGAAGATGAGAAGATGGGGAGAGAAGGGGACGATGAGAGGATGAGGAGAGTGAAGGAGACAATGAGAGGATGAGGAGAGTGAAGGAGACAATGAGAGGATGATGAGAGTGAAGGGGATGATGAGAGGATGAGAAGAGTGAAGGGGTCGATGAGAGGATGAGAAGAGTGAAGGGGATGATGAGAGGATGAGAAGAGTGAAGGGGTCGATGAGAGGATGAGAAGAGTGAAGGGTACAATGAGCGGATGATAAGAGAGAAGGGGGACAATGAGATGAGAGGACGAGGAGAGTGAAGGGTTCGATGAGAGGATGAGAAGGAGACAATGAGATTATGAGGAGAGTGAAGGCCGATGATGAGTCGATGAGAAGAGTGAAGGGAACGATGAGAGGATGAGGAGAGTGAAGGAGAATGATGGTGAGCAGCAGGGAGGAGTATTTGGAGGGAGGTGATGAAGGTTGAGGAGCAGGTAAACTCTGGAGAAGCTTTAAGGCGGATGGGAGCGAATTTAGGTCTTACAAATCTTAAAAAATATACTCCCAATGTTTGGTTTCTAATGTTTCTTTGACAGAAGTACGTGTCAGCCCACCCTCACACTGTCATCCTGGACCCTCTACCCGCCATGACCCAGCTCCTTGACCGCTTCGCCTCGTATCGCATCATGAGCAAACTGCACAACTCACTCAGAGGTACACACTGTAGGACTGCTCAATGTATAACACAATGAGAATTACATTTATCTGGATTATAACTGTAACTAGATACTAATTTGAACACATATTAATACTTTTAATGGGTCTTTAGTACACAAAATTGACTCTTGTGAGCTTTAAGCCATGTTATAATGTTGTTACTTCCTCAAAAACATACTCAGAGTTGTGTTTTGCTTCATTCACACATATTTCAGTAATCTTGGTTTATTAGTTTGTCTGCATTTCCAAACTCTTCAGGTTAACAGCTCCCTTTTGTTGAGTAGAGATTGGCAATTCCAGGGCTGAAATGTTCCAACTGATTCTGGTGAAAGTGTATTGAGTTTAAAAACACCGTGGAGAATTTTCTATTTTTCTATTTGAGAGAAGATCTCAGCCTAAATTTGCAGGGTTTGTGTGTTATATGTGTAAATGAAACACAACTCCAGGTTTCAGATAAAGAGAAAGGGTAGGGCGTTTTACTAGGTCAGGGGGCTCCAACCTTTAGCTCGGGATATACCAGTAGCTCTCCACCACCTTCCAAGTAGCTCGCCAAGGGATTCAATTCTATGTATTGTGGATAAAAAGCAAAATTTGAATAATTACTGATTAACTAATTATAAATATATATTTTTGATGCCTAACTTGGTGCACCGATAAATGGATAATGGTTTACCCATCTAAGACTTGCCATGCTCTTATATTTACTCGGCTTCTTTGCGACTGCTGAAATTGGCTACATTCTGTTGAGACAACTCCAGGTATATTTTTGATAAGGAAACAACATTAACATAAATCAGAAAATAGTGTATATGGGTCCTTTAAGTCCTATTTAATTTACTTTCATTTGTCCAGACTGGCACATCTGCAGCCCTCCATACCTCGAGGTCCCCAGTGACTCCGACCTGTCGTCCATCCATCGAGCCGTGAAAGAGCACAGCCTCAGCTTTCCTCTTAGTCAGTTCACTCTGTCACGATTTCAGTTGTTTGTATTTTTACTTTATTTTATGTTTTGTTTTTGTTTTTTTTTCTCTCTCTTGATTATAGTTTGTAAAACAAGAGTGGCTCACGGTTCCCTTTCTCATGAGGTAAGTGGCACATACTTTTTACCAAATTTAATTCAAAGGTGCAGGTTTATTTTTTTCAGTGGAGTTTATTTATATCATTTTATTTATAAAATATATAAAGACATCAACAGTGTCATAATGTTAAATATACAACAAATGAATGAAAAGGAGCAGAAAGAAGAGTAATATTATATATTATATAATATTATCTGCCTCCATTTCTAGACAACTCTTTAACACTTTGAAATGAAATGTATTGACATGTTTTAATCACTGACTTTAACTTTACTTTATGAAGATTTTATGTATTTCTTAAATGACAATATTCTTCTCAGTCCTTTGATTTCTCTGTCAAGACTATTTCATAAATGAACTCCTTTCACAGCAATACTTATCACCTGAGATGTTTGATATAGGATTAAATTTACCTATTTTACATTTATTCAGTTACAGGTATTGTTCAAAAATACTTGCTATGAACATGCTTTCTATGAAAGGGCTTGCCTCTCCACAGTTCTGACCTGTAACTTGGCTTGTTGGCCTAACCTCTGGTCTGTACTGAAATCGATTAGTTTAATGCTATACTGTTTCACATTTCAGGCTGAGCAATAATCTATCTCCGTTGATAGACACCAGAAAGTGTTGATTTAGTTGGAAATACAACAGGTGAGATGATGTGTGCTGTTAAACAAGTCTCACACACATAAAACTACAGTCACAAGACAGATAGCATCAGCAAACAGTTTTTCAGTTACTCTTACCTTTATGTTGAAAAGCAATCTCCTAAACAGAAACAAGAACACTCATATTGATCACAGGTTCCTGAAAATGTGCTGTTTAAATCCATTTTGTATTTACTGCATGCATTATAATACACCCCCAGTGTGATATCACTGCAAAGTATCAATTGGAAATGTTCTTCTCTCACAAACAAAACATTATGCCATTTAATCGCATCTGTCTCATGTTTCTCTCTCTCAGATGTCCCTGATCTTCAGTGAGGGGGGGCTGGCTGATGTTCACCCTCCCTGTATCCTGCAGAGTTTTGTGAACCACGGAGCTGTTCTACACAAAGTGTTTGTGATCGGAGAAAGGCACTTCTGTGTGGAGAGACCCTCACTCAAGAACTTCCCCTCTGGGCCCTGTGGTCAGTCTCACACACTCTTATTTTTTTTACTAGAAATGTTATGTTGTGGAATCGTCAACACAAAGCAATGACATCAACATGAACTGAGGCAAAGAGTAACGTACAAATCCTACCTTTTATACTGCACTGTTTATGTCGAGTTAACCCAACCGTTATCTTAATTAAAGAGCCATTAAACTCTCATAAGCAAAATCTTATGGGAGTTTAAAATATATCCTCCAGAGTGGGCAGTTCCCAGCAGGTTTGGGAGAGCAGGTGTGGGGCAGGCTCTGGAGAGATGATTGACAGCCAAGTGACAGCCACAACAATCCAACATGGCATGGACTGGTGCACTCCGGACTTTGGAACATAGTGGACATTTGTGCCAGGGCTAAGCTTGTTACGTAATAACCTGCATCTGACTCATTTGTGGCTGTTAGTCTAACCCGAAAATTCAAATGTCCTGGCCGTAGTTGACCCTAAAGAGGCAGTGACAGACACGACTTTTGACCCTAAAGTCTGATTTTTAACAAATATGCACTAAAATTCCAAAATAAGGCCAGGGATAGGTATATATTTTTTATTTTAAACCCATTTTTACACCTGATCAGTAGAAAAAAGTGATTTTGGTGTTTACTGGCCCTTTAAAAACAACATGGACTTAAGTAGGTTATGATGTTATCTAAAACCCATCATCAGCAGACTCAAATACACAATTTCACATTGATATGTAATTTTTTTTTCATACCAAGGTTGTTGTTATTTTTTTACAGACAGAAAAACAATATTCTTCAACAGCCAGCAAGTGTCCAAACCAGAGTCCAGCTCAGACCTGAATGCAGTAAGTACATTTAAGACACATGTTGATATATTTTATTTTGTCAGTCCTATAGATTTTATTTTATTTTTGTCTTTTTACTTACTTGTACATATACATATACATTTGTATAATTACAGTGCCTTACTTGACACCAGTCTCTTGCTATAATTTATTGCTACTTATTTAGAAGTTTTATTCCCATTTTTACTTTTTTTAAAACTCTTTGTTATTGTAATAGGCTCTATTCATGTTTACATCACAAACCAGGAAGACGTTTGGAAATATGAGATGACAACCTTTGGGCTCTGTTCGCAACAACATCTCGGAAAAATGAGAAAATGGTCCAGTATTCTTCCCCATCTCCATGACATTGTAGAGTTCAGTTATGTTCGGCAAGTCAACAGTTATAACCATACCTCAGTTTTCGTCATTTCTCCACTGACACACAACTCCGAGCGCACTGGGTACATGCGATTAGAAGAGATGAGACGTCAAAGTGAAGATGATTCCCAACAGCACATAAGTATGCAGTCTTCGTTTTACCGCTGATCACATTTATTTCAGTGGGTTTTATCACAGTTGGTCGGCTAGTCCAGTGTTAGTAACTACTATACACCATAAATTGTCATTGCATATTTCTAAATGTCTTCCTGGTTTGTAAAATAAGCATGAATAGAGCCAATACAATAATTTCTCTTTTGGATCAATAAATTCTCAGTCTAAATTAAAGATTATAGATTAGCTTTGTTATTATTACTTTGTTATTTTTACTACACTAAAACAATGTATACACTAAAACTAAACTAATATTTAATCTCTGTATTTGTTCTGTAGCTGGATGAGAAGATGCCGTTGCTGCCCACGCCCAGCTCTGAGGCGCTGGCTGCCCTGGTGAAGGAGCTCAGGGCTCAGCTGGAGATGGCTCTGTTCGGGGTGGATGTGATAGTGAACATCCACACTCACACCATGACTGTCATAGACCTTAATATATTCCCAGGTAAAGGGTCTATTGAAAGTGTATGGAGTTTAAAAACACAGTGGAATTTGAAAAGAATAACAGTGTTTGTGTGTTTAACATGTGTGAATGAAACATAACACAACTCCAGGTCTGTTTGTGATGAGGAAACATTATAACTAAGATCAGAAAATAGAGTAATGTGGGCCTTTTAACACTAACTATTCTTGTTCTATTCTTGTGTTGAAAATTACATCCTATTGTTGGAAAAATACACTTTTTCTTATCAATTGGTATTGAGTATATGGTCTTGAAATACTTTTCCCAGGTAAAACACTATGAGTTATTGGACAAGAGATTGGTTGTGGCCAGAAAGGCTACAGAAATATTTGTTCCCCATCTCATCTATTTAGAGAATGTCACACTTCATCTTAGAGCTCAGCTAGTTTTATTACAATTTCCAGTTGTTGAATGCCCCCCTAATCTCAGTAAAGACATAAAGAAGCATAAAAAATGTGTGTTTTGAGTAAACTGTTTATAGATCCTATTTCGTATAAAATCTATGAGCTCAGTAAATTGGTTAGTAGAGAAAGAGAAAGAGAAACTTTATTGATCCTAAGGGAAATTCAAGTTTTGCCGCTTCTCAGATGCCTGTGTGTCTCAAAGGTCTCAGTGCAGTTTAACAGGAAGACTGGTCAGGTAGGGTCAGCAGATCTGTGTCTGGACAAACTGAGAAGAAGAAGTATCAAAAGTGTCTCTCCTCTGTGTCTCGCAGCATTACAGCAGCCTCTAGGGGGAGCCAGGTGAACAGTATTGTATAGTAGTCCTAGTTAAGTTCCTTTATACCAGGGGTCATCAAACTAAGGCCCACGGGCTGACTCTGGCCCACCACGCCCCTTTGACCGGCCCTCCAGACCCTCAGCCCCCCACCACTTGAACTGGCCCTATGAGGCAGTCCTCAAAAGTTCTCATTTTTTATTACTTTTTGGCAAATAATAGTACATCTGCATTTTATTGATTTATTGGTGATATTTATATGAAGTATTTATATTTATATTTAATTGCACTACAGAAAGTTGCTTGTGTGTTTGATTTTTGCTGTTTGATCTCGAGCTTGTCAGGTGACGAAAATTTGGCAGCAAAATCAGCGGCAAATGTAAATATGTCATATAATTATTTAAGGACAGCAAAATGGCGAGTGTACGAAAAGTTGACAGAGAGTGCCGAGTTTTCAAAGAACAGTGGATGGCCGATTATTTTCTTTTTTGTTCAGTGTAAGGACTGTGCACTTTGTCTGATTTGTAAAGAAAGTGTGGCGGTTTTCAAAGAATATAATCTGCATCGTCACTACAAAACCTACCACAAAGAGTATGCTAGCTGGCAAGAGCAAACGAGAGAAGATAGGAAGGCGGACTTGTTTGCTCAACAGCATGTATTCTTTCATCGGCCTACCCGACCACAGCCCCCGATGACAGTCAGGAGCGATAATGTGGCCCCCAGAGAAAAAAGTTTGGTGACCCCTGCTATATTTATTACACTTTCACAACTTTTTGAGGTAATCATCCGATGCAGTGTCTGATCCATACTTTGAGAAACAATCCTGTTCTAATTTCTGTGTAAATAACAAAATGGACATATGTTTGTTATGTGTAGGTTATGAAGGCGTGCCCCAGTTCTTCTCATCTTTACTGGACCACATTAAGACTTTGCTGGACAGTGGACCCTCTGACCCTCAGGTGACCACCTCCAACGAGTCCTCTATTACCAACAGCATTTAACTGCACAGTGTTTAATATAGGACAAACTCTATTCACTTTATTTAAACAAAGCTATTCTCTGCTTCTGAGTAGAAATTATGCATTAGAAAAAGCTTTGTCAATGATTTCAGCTTCTGCTGTTTACTTTACTTTGGGTTATACTACAGTAAAAATGTAAATAATCGGAATGATATTGTGGAAAAAATTGCTTATGGGTGTAAGCTTGGTTTTAATTATATTCTATCCATGCTAAGATTAAACTGAATGTGAAAATAATGTAATTTTAAAATGAAATCAAAATGAAGTTGTATCTTTTCTCTGTATCCTTATTTGTTGACAAAAGCGTATACCGCCTACAGCTCTCTGATTGGCCAGTATTGGTGTTTGTTTGTTCACTTTTGTAATTCATCTCATTGTGTTTTTATTTTCTCCAGTCCAACATAAAAATAATGGTTTCTAATGCGCCAGTAACTCACATTTTGACAATATTCTAGTCTTACCATATGTTATTCTGTATGTCACAAGATCTTGACTGTGTATTTGAAACATGAGCTCTATACAATGCACTTTATTTAGCAAAAAAAAGTGTCTGAATAAAAGAAAATATCAAATCATATGCATTGTCTTCACAAATACTGAGCATTCATACATTTTCAAAGTGCACATCAGTAGCTTGTCCAGTAGAGGGCGCCGTTGGATTATATCATTTTCTAAGGTAAGTATAAACAAAAATGACACCAGTTAGCAATGGAATTCTTGTTGATCGAGTGTAACTGTATTATAATTTTGACAACATTGATGGAAAAACAAAAGTGCCTATTCATCATTATTAAAAAAAAAAAAAAATGAGCCAAATTTGCAGTATGTAGTATAAATTAGGAATGAGCACAATAAAGGACTACCCATGTTTTTAGAGATAAAGTTGTACAGATTGGGAAAGTTTGGACACATACAGAGAAGGTATTGTGAATATATTGGTTGAAGGACACCGAGATTTGAGTAACCAGGAAACAGGAGGCCTATTGTCACCAGCATAACTGTAGGCACTGCTCTGTCTGGGGCCTGTTAGACTTGAATATGGGTATGATTTTAACACAATCTGAACAGAAAAAGATACACCTGGGGCTGCTAAACAAGTTCCTCTCAAATAACGTTGCAAGATAGTAAGCATGAGCCAGCACCTCACCAAACTCTCACCTTTTTTTTGAAAAATCAAACCCTGTAAACCGGACTATAAAAGCTTGTACTGATCACAGGCTCCTGAAGATGTGTTTAAAGGTGTACTATGCAACTTTTCTACCTACATTTACTGGACTCCAAGGAGATATTGTTGCATCTCCTGAAATTTTGAACTGTATGCTATGAGACATTTATTAAAAACAGGTTTTTATCTTACTAAAAAGTCCTTGGAAAAGTGTATTCTAAGTGTGACTGGGTCGCCTCCCCACCGATCTGAGCTGTAACTTGGCTTGGTTGTGTCAGCTACTTGTGACCATGGAAATAGATGAGTATAATGCAAACTGTGCAACATTCCAGGCAATGCTATAATATCTCCACAGAAACAATCAATTTTGTATTTTTTACAGTTTCTATTTTCAGATGATCTTAATTTTTTATTTTTATTTTTATTTTTTGACAATGTTAAAGGGACAGTTCGAAATGTTGGCTATAGGGCCTCATTTCCTAGTTATCCAGAGAAGTGTGTTGGAGATTTTTTTAAATATTATACCCAGTCCTTGTATTTGCAGAGGTCACTGGTGCTAGACTAGTGCATGTCAATGGCCATAGTTCTCCTGCCACTAAAAACAGTCTTACCCACTCCACAAAACACCTGAAGCAAATCTATTATTACGCCAGACTGTCAATGTAAATGTCAGTGTTGATAGAATAATTTTAGACTTAAAAACCAACCTTGCGTTTGAAGGATTTATGTCTGAGCAGCAGCAGCGAATTGTACTTCCTGATAGAAAGCTTGGCAGTGGCTGACTGATATATGAGAAAATAGTCCCTCAACATGTGACAATTCATGCGATGCAAGGTTAGTTTTATTTATTTTTTTAAAATATTCAATTGGCACAGACATTCACATCTTCAGTTTGGCATAATAATAGATTTGTTTTGGGTGTTTTGTGGAGTGGGTAAGACTGTTTTTACTGGCAGGCTAACTATGGCCATTGACATGCACTAGCCTAGCACCAGAGACCTCTGCAAATACAAGGACTGGATGGAATATTTAAAAAAGTGTCTCCACACTTCTCCAACATTCTGGCTAAGTCGGAAATGAGGTCCTATGTCAAATTCCAGACTGTCCCTTTAATGCTAATGTCTGCATTGTGTCACCATGATAACCTTGAACTTTCCCTATAAAGATACACGCAGAACACCCTCAGCATGCTGTCAGTATTAAGTATAAATATCAAACATTTAAAGGACTGTTCACTTTTGAATTGCTATAATATTGTCTAAAAATCACAAGAGGGATATTTCCCAAAAAATCTCAATCTATATTTTAATCTATTTATCCAAACTGTAATTCAGAGGATATGGTCTGAATGATGTAGATTATTGCCGAACCTAGCCTCTTGACATAAGGACCCAGAGACATATGTGGCAAATCAGTTATCATAGAGCGTGGACTTGATTGCTTTGACCTCTTCACTATAAAGACATGTCTATTTTTAGCCCTGGACACAGCTGTTCCTACGGCAACAAATGACCACCTTCAAAAGACGCTCGGACTGCAATTACAGTTGTTTTTACAGAAGAACGTGCTGTACTATAGAGAACCATATTCATAAAGTTATTCAATATTTATAACTGAAGAATAATTTTTCACAAGAATATTAAAGGTGCACTGTGTAACTTTTCTGGTAGAGGGTCCAGCACTTGCTCATTGTTGTTTGTTTCTGAAATGTTCTACAATGTGGCATTTAATTTAACTATATCCATGGAGGTTAAGTCACCAGGTCAAGTTACAGGTCAGATCTGTGGACAAGTGGAACTCCTCACAGTCAAAAGGCCTATTTTTGCCATAGTTTTGAGACGTAAAAATATCTGTAAATGAATAAATGCAAGATATGTTTGTTTAATGCCATACTGTGGAACGTACCAGGCAAAGCAATAACATCACCATGGAGACAAGCAGATGGCAGGCTCTCCACCAGAAAATTTACACCGTGCACCTTTAAACCTTGGTGTTTGTTTTTATTTTGTGTGTGTGTGTGTGTGTCTGTCTCTGTCTCACAAACATGTGAATGAACCAAAACACAACTCCAGGTGTGTGTTTGAGGACGTCCTGTTACGGTTTTAACTTTCATCCATCAGTGACTCATTATCATGGGTTTTTCTTACTTAAAACATACATTGTTACTGTGAGTGAGCTCGCCTCTCCATTGATCTGACATGTAACTTAACCCCATGGCGTCAGTTATAAATAAATAATGTAATGTCGTACTGTGGAACATTCCAGGTAACATCTCAGTGGAGAGAAGCTGGTGACAGTGCACCTTTAGAGAGGGTTTTTCACTTCTCTGGGCCATCATTTGTTAAAAGGCATATTTAGGCTGAGTTTTGTCTCAAACACAAAACACTCTGTCATGTGGTGATACAGGAAGTGCCTCACTGTGTTTTTAATCTCTGTACACTTTCACAAAAATCGTTGGATCATTATTTTGGTTTTCTGAAAGTTAAAACAAATCTTTACTGAGGAATTCTAAACTGAACATTGAACAAGTGAACTAAGAATGTTCAGTGGTTAATATTTGTACGTTGAACCTCTGCAAAAACATAAACAGAAGTGAGTCTCATACATGTTCAACTCAGTGTGTCTCCTATGAACAAGCACGAAGATCAGGACATGAACCTTTCAGATGACTGGACCACTGAGACAGAGACACAGAGAGACAGAGACACAGAGAGACAGAAACACAGAGAGACACAGACACAGAGACACAGAGAGACAGAGACACAGAGACACAGAGAGAAGCACAGAGAGACAGAAACACAGAGAGACAGAGACACAGACACAGAGAAACAGAGAGAAGCACAGAGAGACAGAAACGTTGAGAGACAGAGAGACAGAGAGAGAGACACATACACAGACAGAAGAGAGACAGAGAGAGAAGCAGAAAGAAACACTCTGATCAATAAAGAATAACACAGTCGATGAAAAACTAGGAAATTGTAAAAATCACTTCATTGACCAAAAAGGCAGCAACAGACAGACTTCATATAATAACAGGAGCAACACTGTTTTGTTTTCAATCATTTAACTAATAATTAAAATATTTAACTAATAATTAAAACATTTAACTAATAAGTCATTCACTATTTTGCTCATCCACAGCAGTTATTATTAGGGCTGAACAAACAAGTGAACGATCAGGATATATATATATATAAAACATGTTTATATATATTTACATGTTAAACAGCTATGCCCTGCAAGTGATCAGATACACTGCAGGTATCATAAGCTGGCCAAAGGAGGCGATACAGACCACAGATGTTAAGACACGAAAGCTCCTGACCATGCATGGAGGGTTCCAGCACCCTGAGACTGTACGCAAGCCGGAAGGACGGAGGCCGAGGACTAGTGAGTGTGGGAACCACTGTCCAGGATGAAACATCCAAGCTCCTTGAGTACATCAAGGACAAGGCCCCGCAGGATGAGGTGCTCAGAGAATGTCTCAGACAGTGGGGTCCAGAGGAAGAGGTGCTGGAGGGACCATCATGGCAGGACAAGCCCCTACATGGGGCGTACCACCAGAACATAACAGAAGTGGCTGATATCTGAATAAAAATAGTTAATTAATAACACCAATATGAAGACAATTTTACAATCACAGTTATGGCCAGATTCAGGACTATTCAAATTTCAGTGTTATCCCAGGCACATTTCTGATGATGCAACAACATTATAACTTTGCTAGAACTTGGGTTGGGTAATAAAGTTTGGGTGTATTTGAAGTACATGACCAGTGGCCTGTGCTACACCACCAGGAGAGACACAGATTCTGCTGTAGAATAAATCGTAATAATCCAAGAGTAA
Organism: Boleophthalmus pectinirostris; assembly: GCF_026225935.1. Classification (NCBI taxonomy): domain Eukaryota; kingdom Metazoa; phylum Chordata; class Actinopteri; order Gobiiformes; family Gobiidae; genus Boleophthalmus; species Boleophthalmus pectinirostris. The sequence goes on along the minus strand of NW_026571541.1, from coordinate 8,460,833 downwards.
AAGAGAAAAGACACGAGGCTGAAGTTCTGACGCAGGAGAAGTTTATTTCCATGAGCACAGGACTCGACACATTGTGACAGAAGCAGCAGTAGCTCATATTTCCTCATTCAAACCACAGACTGTATAAAGAAGTGCACTAAGAGAGTGTGACGCCACCCACAGCGTTCAGCTCCAGTCAAATGAAGCTCACCGAGGCTTGCAGTTACAGGGGTGAGTTTGGAGCAGGTTAAGATTAGGAATTTATTTACAGGCAAAATAGCAAAATAAAAACTCCATGATCATGTAGAGATGGTTTTAAGACCAAAAAAACAAGGCTCACAGCAGCAGTAACACAGAGAGGAGGGACAGTTTTTCAATCTAAAATCAACTGGAGTCAGAGTCGATGGAGCCGGAAATGCGCCCATGATCACTTCCTGTTTGTCCATTTATGTCAATTTATATATATCATGAATCTATTCAAATAACTGGATAGGGTATTGCTCCTTGTAGCTGCCTCCAGTTGACGTAGTGACATTCACTGGAACTTCAGTGGAAAAAAATCCTCTGGGCTGAGAGAGAATTTTACTCATAGAGGTAAAGTAATCACAAACTGCTCGTGTTCGGCTGACAGGGACCTACACCTTTCAAAAATGTCAGATTTGTTGGTGAGTTTTACTTATATTTAGATCATAAACTTTTTCTCAGTCCAAAACCCTTCAGTTGTCTTAAAAAACGTTTTATAATCCTTGGCTCCGGCTCCGCTCTAGCTCCTCTCGCTCTGATTGGGCAAAGCTATCATGTGATACACGAGCCCGCACTCCGTGCGCTCACATGCATTTGCGTGTGCCTGCGGGAGAAAAGACACTGCTGCACATGCTCAGTCGGCCCACAGCCACCGGAAGTACCTCACCGGGCTAAAGGAGAATCTGGAATCACGCACCATTGAGCTCGATCCATTGACTTGAATGGGCGGCCATTTTGAAAACCCCGGGGCTTGATATATACACAGTCTATGATTCAAAGTAAGTCTTTATTTCTATAGCGCTTTTCACAGACATATGTCACAAAGTCACTTTACAGAACATTTATAGATTCATTCTTCTTTTTCTCCACACCCAGTGATGGTAAGCTACTATTGTAGCCACAGCTGCCCTGGGACAGACTGACGGAAGCGCGGCTCCCATGCCAATCGGCGCCGTCGGTCCCTCCGACCACCACCATCACTCACACACACACACCACTTTCATACTAGGCAATGTGGGTGAACTGTCTTGCCTAAGGACACAACGTGCACTGACAGATAAGTGAAGGGACGTTTGAATCACCCTCTGTGTGTGCGTGTGTGTGTGTGTGTGTGTGTGTGTGTGTGTGTGTGTGTGTGTGTGTGTGTGTGTGTGTGTGTGTGTGTGTGTGTGTGTGTGTGTGTGTGTGTGTGTGTGTGTGTGTGTGTGTGTGTGTGTGGGTGTATGTGTGTGTGTGGTACCAGCTACTAGTTCTACTTCGTTGTTCACAAAATCTGTGAAATAAAAGTCTCAAAATGAGGAAGGTTTGAGGCTGAATGTTTATTCATATTTGATCAGCGAATGAAGCTGTAGCTTTAGGCCGGAGCCAGATTCACTGCTGGCCCTCAGACCTGGTCCTTTTGGGAGAGCTCCGAGAAGTCAGGTTAATCCGGTCCTCCTGAGCTCTCTTTCCTGTGGATACAGGCTGATGATGGGGCCCTGGAGAGCTCGGTGGCCCTGGTGGCCGTGGGGAATCTGGTGCCGTTGTTGAGCCTGTCGCCATTGTTGAGCTCGGTGGCCCTGGTGGCCGTAGGGAACCTGGTGCCGTTGTTGAGCCTGTCGCCATTGTTGAGCTCGGTGGCCCTGGTGGCCGTAGGGAACCTGGTGCCGTTGTTGAGCCTGTCGCCATTGTTGAGCTCGGTGGCCCTGGTGGCCGTGGGGAATCTGGTGCCGTTGTTGAGCCTGTTGCCATTGTTGAGCTCGGTGGCCCTGGTGGGTGCTGATCTTGGGACTGGAGCTCCTGTGTTTTTTGCTCACAGACGCCTGCTCCTCGCGTTTGCGTTTTAGCCCAGAAGTTTGTCCTCTTGAGGCTACCATAGTGGGAGGAGCCTTAGAGGGCGGGGCGGGGTCTTGAGCACTTTGACTCACTTTGGACAGAAGCCAGTGGCTCTGCATCACACTGAAAGACAAGACACAAACACAGTTAGTGATTTAAAGGAGAAATGCTGCCCCCGTGTCTGTGTACACTGGTGTATGTAGTATGTAGTATGTAGTATGTAGTATTTCTGTGGTGTAAAGTGCTTTGAGCGCCTGGAAGGTAAAAATGTGACCATTTAATAGTCTTTATGCCACTGCTGCTCAGGTTTTGGAGGTAATGCATGTCTCCTCTCTTCTTTCTGCAGTGTGAAGTTTGAAACAGACATCTTCTGGTTGGTGGGCGACCACTCAACCTACTGCACCGCTGCCTCCACCCTTCTAAAGTTCTTCTGCTCATTCGTTTCCATTGACATATAGTGACGTGTGTGTGAGGGGACAGTGGGTACTCACTAGGCGCCGCTGAGGTGGCTCATGGTGAGGAAGGGGTGCTCGAGCACTTCCTTGGGGCTGATCCTCGTCTCTGGGTTGAGGTCCAGCATACGTATGAGCAGGTTGACAAAGACGGCCCGGTCGTGCTTCTCTGTGGGGGTACAGGAGGCCAGAGGGCCCCGGGGGTCTCTCTGAAACACACACACACACACAAAGGGTCACATCTGCACCTGTGGCTCTACTTTACAATGTTACAATCACAAGTGTGACATCAACTGCCCCAACCATATGTGAGCTGAATCTATCAACACAACTGTGGCTGGAGGTGGGGATGTACCTTGCTCAGGAGCACTACAACACTAGTGTGAAGCAGCAGCACTTGAGTCGGTGGCCAACACCTCTTTTGTTTTTCAAAACCCTAACACACGACTTTGAGACAGTTTAGGACTCAACCTGTGCCCTGAGTAAAAATGAGGTGTGCTCTCACCTTGTGGATGTTCTCCAGACGTGTGACCCTGCGAGTGGACAACAAACCACTCTGAAACAGGAGCACACAATTACATATATATATATATATATATATATATATATATATATATATATATATATATATATATATATCACACACACACAGAGTGATGACACGTATAGCAGTGAACAGAAGGAGCTGGACGTACCTTATATGTCCACTTGTCTCTGTCCTGGGAGTGGCTGTGTAGAACATTTTGGTCCGGAGACCCTGGTCCAGACAGGACTTGTGAGGGTGTCCCACAGTCTCCACAATGAGCCTCATCATGTCCCGCTCGTCTCTAGCCTGAAACAGAGGAACTCCCAAGAACATCTCAGCGGCAATGCAGCCCACGGACCACATGTCTATGGCCCCATTGACAGGGGCCCGGAGGAGGCTCTCTGGAGCTCTGCACACACACATTATTGACAAATGAACAAATGATTTCAAACCACAGTTTAAAATACTTTGATTATAGCGAGAACATACAGGAGTATGCTAC